>NC_060282.1:12502837-12705180 GCF_021613505.1 Equus quagga | reverse complement strand
GGGGGGGGGGGGGTGCGGCGAATAACCTACTTAAATGCTTCTAAAGTAAATACAACAAAAATGGCTCATATTTGAGCTCAGTCAACAACAAGAGGTGAACAGCCAGAATGTGCTTAGGGTAAGAGTATCTACAGCAAGGAAATGGTAAAAAACGAAAAGAATTAGAGCAGAGATGAAAAGATAAAGTAACCAGTGTAAATTAGTAGTGTAGTTATCACACTACTTATTTAATGTATTTCTTCACGAGCTCCCTTGTTCTGGGAAAGATTTAAGGTGGTTTATGAGAAATCAGCTTGTTTGCATTGAATATTTTTAACCTTGCAAAGCAATTTTTTCTCCCATTCTAATGTTCTCCCCATCATTTATTTGGCCTGTATTGTCTCACATTCATTCATTGATGCATTCATGCCACAAATACTTATTGACAACACTGTGAGCCAGTGTACCAAGTGCTGGGTCTAGACGGTTGAATTCAAGACACATGGTTCCAACCCCCTTTTCCACCTTGAAACCAAGCCAGACACAAGACCAGGCATTTCACAAACTCATTCTCAGGCACTCATAAAACCCTGTTTTTAAATCCACAAAATGCAGAGAAGAAACCCAACACACACAAGCTATGGGTAACCAGACCAGCAGGTACCAAAACCTCCCATGCTAGGTCAGGGTCTACACTGCCACTGAAGTCGTTTGTCCTTTCTGAGGTAGGCAGGGAAAGTAGGAAGTGGCTAACAGCAATGACAACCAACACATGCATGTCTTTCATGTTTAAAATCAATTTTCATATCTTGCATATAAGTTCAACTCTATGACAGCAGCGGGAGGTGAGTACTGTTGTCATCCCGGCTTGGATGAGGAACCAAAGGCTCCAGGGCGGTGAAGTGGTTTCTCCGGGGCATCGCCAGAGGTGGTTCAGCTGGAACTCAAGCCCATCTTCAGATGGTTTGTAGCCAGAGGTGGGTTGTGTGCTTGGGGGAAGCTCCAAACGGATCAATGGTAAAGGGCCTGACTCAAAACGAGAGCAGTAGGCAACTGATGGGCCACGAAAGAGCTGCGAGGAGACAAGGCTCCCAGCAGCGCCAGGGAGCAGGCACTGACGGACAGATAGGGAGGAGCATGGTACATCCCAAAGAGGGTTTCAAGGGGAAGCCCAAAGCTGGTACTGCTGTCAAGAGGGAGGCCAAGGAAACTTCTCAGCACCTAGGTGACAGGCACAGCAGACAGAATGCAACAGACCTGGATATTAGGCTGACCAACTGTCCCAGCTAGCCCAGGACTGAGGTGGCTGCTGGGACATGGGGCTTTCAGTCTTAAAACCAGGAAAGTCCTGGGCAAACCGAGTTGAATTGGGCGCCTGGGTTAGAATTCCAGCCCTGGTGCTTTCTAGCCTTGTGAGCCTCGGGCAAACGACTTCCCCTCTTCTGCTCCTCCTCCCCACTAAAGTGGGTGTAAGAATGGGAGCCTGGCAAGTTTATCATGAGATTTAAACGAAAGAAGTGAAAAATCCCTAACATACCATCTGGCGCTTGGAAGGCATTCAATTAACGGCAGCTGTGATGATGATGATGATGATGATGTTATGAAAATGAGATTTTCAACTCTACTTTCTCCCCATTCCTGAAGCTGAAATGCGGTCTTCAGCATCCTCCCAGAAGCGATTTTCCTAGGAGCTGGGTTTGACGCCAGCTGTTACGGATCTTCATAAACACCATAAACTTTGAGAAGCTGAGGCAGCAGTACACAAGGAAGAAGTGAAAACCCAGCTGTGGGCTCCTCGGTCCTCTGGCTGATCCTTACAAGTTTCTGTAACTTCTAAGATAAAGCGTATCCTAGATCAACTTCACCACTGGAAAAGTTTATCATACCAGATCGACCCTGGGAAAAACAGAGAAGCCGAACAAGTTTCCTCATGACAGCCCAAATACCAAGCTCTCGGGGCCTTCCCCTGCCTCTGTTTACCCAAGACTGTGCCCCATCCTCTTGCCTGCCCAGCACCTTACCCCAAGGACTGAAAGGGGTCTTTGGCTAATCTGATAACATCACAGTAACACACCCCTGGCATACAAGTTCTGAGAATGCCGTCCATGAATATTATTTTAATTTCCAGGAGTATTTGAGCCATTAATCCACAGCTCTGTTATAAACAGAAAACTCAGGCCCTGTAGAGAAAACCACCCTCTCACTCTCGAGTGAAAGTCCTTGCTTTGAAGATCTTCCTTACACTGTACCCTATTTTTTCTTTGGGCCTCGACTATCATCATGTTTATGGCATCGTAATATAACAATCTGTCCAGTGCCGGCAGAACCCTTGGAATGTGGGAGGCATCTTCAGACTTCATCCATGGAGAGGGAATATAGTATAGCAGTTAAGAACACTGCTGCCAGGGGCCGGCCCAGTGGCGCAGCAGTTAAGTTCGCATATTCTGCTTCGGCGGCCCGGGGTTCGCCTGTTTGGATCTGAGGTGCAGACATGGCACCGTTTGGCAAGCCATGCTGTGGCAGGCATCCCACATATAAAGTAGAGGAAGATGGGCACAGATGTTAGCTCAGGGCCAGTCTTCCTCAGCAAAAAGAGGAAGATTGGCAGCAGATGTTAGCTCAGGGCTCATCTTCCTTAAAAAAAAATAAATTAAAATTAAAAAAAAAAGAACTCTGCTGCCAGCTGCCCATGAGTACGAGGTTTCTTACTGGGGTGAGGAAAAATGTTCTAAATTGACTATGGTGATGTTTGCACATCTCTGTCAAATATACTAAAAACCATTGAATTGTATACCTTAAATGGACGAATTGTAGAGTCTGTGAATTGTATCTTGATAAAGCTGTTTTTAAAAAGAAAAAGGCAAGAACACTACTGCCTGCCTTTGATTCCCAGCTTCACTACTTACTGAGGGATCTGGAGCAAGTTACATAATTTCTCTGTGCCTCAGTTTCTTCACCTCTAAATTGGGTTAAAGCAATACCAACCTCAAAGGATGGTTGTGAGGAATTAAATTGATGATTATTTTTAAAGTAAAGAGAACAGTTCCTGGAACATAGAAAGGAATATGTACAGGCAATTATTTATTTTTCATCTCTGCATTACCAGAACACGGTTAAGTGCCTGACACACAGTGAGTACATGATGAAGATTTATCAAATGTATAACCTGACAAGTACCTACAGGAATCCAGTGTGGCACATGTTGGCCCATATGCTTTAATCAACAAAAAGAGGCCTGGACTAAGGGGTCACATGACTTGAGTTCGAGTTCTGATCACCACCTTAGGGCAGGGTGACTTTGACCAAATCACTTTCCCATCTACCCTGAGATTCAGCTCCCTCATCCAACAAATGAAGCTGAAAATTTTGTTTCCACCAACATTAAAGGGCTGTTTCAAAGATGAAATGAGGTCAGGTATATGGATGCCCTTTAAAACTATAAAATAACGTACAAATTTAAGTCCCTCCCAGAAATTGGTTTTGCCTTAAAAATGGCCCAGATTTCTCTCTTTTTGCCTTAAAAATCATCCAGATTTCTCTCTTACCCCAAAAGTCCTATTATGCATGCCCAGGTTCCCTGACTTATTCATCATTGCAGGAACATGTGCCTAATATCAGACACAGCAAGGTCTTACCCCAGCGAGAGAGGAGAGATATAACGGGGCTCTGAGCCCCAGCATGGTCCTATGGGCAGAGCCCTAGGTGGGCTGTAGACGCCAAAGAAATGCTGTTCCTTTAAATTTTGCCCCTTTGTGACTCACAAATGAGTAAATTCAGACAGCAGCTGTTGAGCTCAGCAGCAGAAAACACTTCCAGGGCAGCATTCCCAGCATTGTCAGGGTGGGAGGATGAAATCAGGTGGGCCAAGCAACCCAAAAATCCTAATTCGAAAGTCTCTACTGCCATCTACCGACCCTTGGGGAATTTCATTGGCAAAAAGCCAAGAAACTACATAGGTGGGAGGGTGGAAGCCCCTGTAGATCTTCCCAGGCATAATGGAAGGGACCTTATTGACCAATTAATTCACCTCCTCTTCTTCCAAATGCAGAAGCTGAGACCCAAAAAGTAAAGGGGAATGCCTGCGGTCACACCTCTAGGCCATGGCTCCCCGTATCGCCTGGATCCAGACCTTAGCTCTGCCCCACTATCAGTGAAGCTGGCTTGGAGAAGAGATTCTGCGAGGCATCTCTTTCCTCTCCATGTTCTGTTCCACCTCCTTCCTTTTGCACCAGCAGCCCCAGACTAGACCTGCATTGATATTTTCTTTTCCTTCTAGAACCCGTGTCTCACACTATCCAGCAATCGCTTTCAGGCAGAAAGCGTTGAACCATTCGAGTGAAGATATTTGCTTATTTTTTTAACAACATGGAGGACACGGCAGATCCTATTTAGTAGACACTCAACATGCCCATATTATAGATAAGCAAATGAAGGCTCGGGGACACCAAGGAATGTGCTTGTGACAGTGGTTCCCAACGTGCCTGACATTAGGATCACCTGGGGATATTTCACTACCTGCAAAACCCAGGCCACTCCCCTGACCAATCAAATCCAAATCTCTGGGATGGGAATCAGGCAGCAGTAGTTTTGAAGCCCTTCCCCCACTATGTGATCCCAATGTGCTGACGGGTTCGGGAGCCACTGGCTTATATTCATCAATTAGTAGATTAGACAGCAGAGCCCCAGGTCTTTCAACTCTCAGGCTGGTGAAGAATAGTGCTGCCCACATTTCAGTTGTTTGCCTCACAACTTTAAAGATTCTTGCCAATTCCACATTGTAACAATATTATTAATAACCTTAGAAGTGACCCCTTTTTTGCTTAAATCAATGTAGATTTTAAAGAACACTTGCTTTCACAAATGGAAAAAGAATATCACTTGCCACAAAACAAAACTCAAGAATAAAAGAATACACTTAAATACAAAAATTAAAATAAAAATGTACACGTGCATGAAATAAGGTTACCTTGTATTCTAATTTGGAGAGCCATTACTTACTGAGCGCAGAGAAAGTTACCCCTCTCTGCTTCTGACAAGACTGAAAGAAATGTGACAAAAATAAACCTTTGAGCAGCAAATATGTGTGTTCAGTTGGTGCCTTAACATGTGTGTGCGCCATTTTCTCTCTCTGCTGTTCTGTCTCTCTCCAGCCCCACTGCAGAACTTGGGGGAAAACTCCCTTCAGGATCCTCTGTGTTGCAAGTCCTGAGCCCAAGGACTGTGTGTTCTCTGCCAAATTGCAACAGTATCCTGCCCAGGGTCTTATCCAACAGCTGGGGCACCCTCACTCATTACTAAGAGCAACAGACATTCTTTTTGCATTGCTCTAGCCCTTTCCCGATTGGCTGCCCCACCTGCTGGAGTGGAACCGTCAGCTCTTTGTCCCTCAGCCTGCAGACCAGCTCCACGAGCCACATTTCCTGCAGGTGAGTGTCATCACGCTGCTTGCTCAGAACACAGCTGTTTGGCAAAGGGAAGCAGCAGATGTGGAGCCCAGGCCCAACTGCGCTTGGCAGCAGCATTCTCAATCCTACTGACCCACGGGCAGCTGAGAGCGGCTGTCTTAATTGAACAAAAAGAGGGTTAATTAGCAATTACTGGGGATGACACAATTTGTGTCTGTTTTGAAAATATTTGGGAATCAGTCTTATTCAACAACCACCTGGAAGTAAACTGGTTATCCAGTTTTTTTCCCAATCAAATAGAATCATCACCTGTACACCTTAAAAAAAAACAAATGTTTAAAAACTAATAACTGCATTAGCATATGGTCGATTTATATATTTAAGGAAAAGTAGAAATGCAAGAAGAAGTGAAAAACATTTATGGTCCCACCACACATAGAAAATCCATTATTAACCCAAGCATGATAATTCTTCTCTCTTCATTGTATACCTTATTTTGCATTTTTATACAAAAATGAGTTCATTCAAAACATGCTACTTTGTATCATTTGTTTCCCATAGCAATATATGACAATCATCTTTCTGGCATTCAATGTTCCTGTATGACATCATTTGTAATGAACACCAAATAGTCCATTTACAAATGAAGATGAAAAGAGCAAGGGAACTTAGGTATTGAGTATCCTAAACATTAGATATTGTATCACCCATTTTAAAGATGTAAAAACGAAGGTAGATGAGGAACGAGTTAATGGTGGAGCAGAGATGCCCATCTGCCTGGTTTCCTTACCTAAACTCCTACTGTACCTGTGTTGCCTTTGCATGCGTGGCTATAAGACTCACCTTGGAAATCCGCATTTTTAACACGGAGCGCACTTTATTATAAACTGAACTCCAAATGAGAACCTAAAAGAGGCACCCAAGGTGGCCAATGACCATTATTCAGAAAAACAAGCCGAATGGGACTTTGCCTCTGACTGAGACCAGCTGTGGTTGGCTATGGCTTCTTGCTCTGTCAACAGTCTTACGCATCAAGATTGGAAAGAACTTCTGGACTAGATATCAGAAGATCTGGGTTTTATTCTCACCTCCTCCATTCACCAGCCAAAAAGTCACGGCCGTGATCCTCCATTTGTGGGAGCCTCAGTTTCCTATCTACATGCTGGGGTAACACAACCCGACTAGCCAACCTCAGAGAGTTCTAAACAACAAAGGAAACAATGAAGCACTACACAAACATAAGAGATCTTTACAAATTCTTTTATGGCTCTATCAACAGTGAATTTATCTAAACTTGATAGGACATCAAAGAATTTTAAATAGGGAAGGAAACTCTGAAGCCGACTAATTTTAGAAATAGGGAAACTGACTTCTCAAGATGTTGGGGGTTTGCTCAAAGTTTCACGGTGAGTTTGGAGCCCCGTTGGTGCTAGAGCTAGTGTTGGGATTTGCAGGGCAACATTTCTTCTATAAAGTCCCTTCAGAGTGATGAAGGGCCAAAGCTGCTCACAAAAATGTGTTGAAGGCAATTCAGTTCATTTCCATTATTTTGGTTCAGTAAAAATGAACATTGGCCACTTACGGTGACTTCTTTAGTCATCAAGTTACAGCTTCGGGTTTTTTTTTTTTACCTAAACTTAATTTCTCTCAACTTTGAGGGTTGTATATCCTTTATCTAAAAAGAGCTGCCTGAAAAGAGCAGAGAAAAACATAAAGAAACTTGAGGCTTGAGTGTTTCCCATGCTGGGAGCTCTCACACCAGATCCCAGATCCAGCCTTCTCTTGAATCTGACCTGACGTCGTTTGGTCAATTGATCACATCCCAGGAATTTGGAGAGCTGCCAGGACCGGGAGAATTAGTTACAGAGTCACAGAGCGGTGCGGCCCCATCACATGAAAACTCACTTCCAGCTTGGAACGGATTGCAAATTGCTGCATTCTGAGTGGTGTTTCAGATGACTGGGAGCTGGCCCGTCTGCGGGCAGTCACCAAAGTAGCAGAAGGAAGTCAGGGGGTGCAGGGGCATTCCAACACCCAGCCCAAGACCCACAGTCACAGAAAACAAGGTCCTTCTGGTGCTCCACCAAGCCTTGCCTTGACTGAAAGTTTTTCATCAAAAATATCAAGTTTTGCTTTGCCTTCATTTGGAAACACAGAAAGGGTTTGTCATTTAACAGCACAGGAACTCTCCTGCCCCAACCTGGAGCTTTTCCAAACTGTCCACATTGCACAAACGAGGATGACAGGGTTTCACATCTATGTCAGAACATATGTTTTAAAAAGCTTATTGTGCGCCAAGCACTGTGCTAAGTGTTTTACAGACCTGGGCTCATCTAATCCTCATGCTCAACCTGAGGAGGGAGGTACCAGGATCGCTGTTACAACCAGAAACCCTGGGGTAGTTAAGTAACTTGCACAGGGTCAACAACTGGTAAATGACAACGGAGCAACTTGACCTGGATCTGTCTGACTCCAAGACCCAAGCTCTAACCACATTGGATAGATACGAGGCCTCTCCTCCCTCTACCAGGCAGAAAGACCTCCAAGTCAATAGATGAACGTTAGGAATCTGGCCTCTGTTTTGTCGATTCCAAGACCGTCTCGCATTCCTGAGTCACCCATTTCAAGGTTTTACAGCCTTCACTTCTGGAAAGTTTTCCATATGTCAAAATGTTTCATCACCCTTAATTCCTGCCCTCTGCACTCCCCAGTCCCCCTAGCTCCCAAATTCTCCTCTGAGAAATCAGTCTCGGGCCCCATTCCCATGAAACGGATCCCCTGACATCACAAAGGGATTTTTGTCTGACTCCCATCCTTCTCGTCAAAGTTTAAGCCGAGTGTTTCTTGCTGTAATCTCAGTAAAAGAACATAATTGTCCTCTATTTCATGTTGCCCTCACAGTTACAATATGTGCTTACATCTGGCGGTGTAAAACATGATTAAATTTTTTCCTAAAACCCTAGGGCTGGAAAGAGCCTGGAAACTTTATCTTTTACTTCCTCCTGCCTTCAGATGGGACCCCTCTAAATCAACAAAACATAGAAACAGCCTGTGAGATCTGTAGGAAGAGTGTTATTAACCCCACCTGACATACTTGGAAAGCAAGGCAGAATGACTGATCTGAAGTCCCTCAAGTAGATTGTGGGTAAGACAGGAAGGGAGGCAGGAGCTGGGTCTCAGAGGAAGCTCTGCCTCCCCATGCAGCCCTTTCCAGAGCATCGCTGCTCCGTTGCTAACTGTAAGCTATAGACCCTGCAATGGTACATGGACACAGAAGCACGGTGTCCTCTTAAAGGCATTCAGTTTCATTCATCTGACATTTTCTGCACTGTGCTAGGCATATAGAGGCAGATAGATCCGTTTGCCATCCCCAGAAGCTCAGGTCAAGGCCTCAGAATCAATAACCACCTGGATAACAGATCAACATGGAGCACCCTCTGTGGGCAAAGCACAGCCCTGCAAGCTGGATCACTAAGGACTGTCCTACCTCTGCATGGTCCACACATTCCGTGATGTTCTACAATGATCTTGTAGTAGACAATGCTTAAGGCAGGCCTGAGGATGAGTCCCAGCCCAGCTCTGCCACCCACCAGCAGAGGGGCCATGGGTAAATTACCACCATGGATTGAACCCAGATTTCTTCATCTCTACAGCAGGGTTAACAATATTTTGTAAAGGTTTGAATGGTGGCCCCCCCCAAAAGGTGTGTCCCCATCCTAACCTCCAGAACCTATCAATGTGACTTTATTTGACAAAGGGGTTTTTGCAGATGTAATTAAGTTACGGATCTTGAGATTATTACCCTGGATTACCCGGGTGGGCCCTAAAGCCAGTGACTTGTCTTTACAAGAGAAAGATACAGGGAGAAGAGAAGAAGTCTCTATGAAAAGAAGGGAAGAGATTGGAGTTACACAGCCACAAGCCAAGGAACCCTGGAGTCTTCATACGTGAAAAGAGGCAAAGAAGGACGCTCCCGGGAGCCTTCGGAGGGGAACGTAGCCCTGCCAATACCTTGATTTTGGATTCTGGCCTCCAGAACTGTGAGAGAATCAATTTGCGAGGGTTTTTTCAAGCCACCAAATTTGCGGTAATTTGTTAAAGCAGAGCTGGGAAGCTAACACACAGGCGGTCCATGGACCATTAAGCATGGTGCTTTCCTAGAGTAAGTGCCCCATAATGTTGTTGGCATTACTCTTGCCCTGACTGTGCTCAGAGTCAACTCAAGTCCCTTCTCATCCCACACATTCCCTGAGACCACCTAGCCCACGAAAGATGCAGCATAAAGTTAAGTGTTTTGACTCAGGGTTGTTTATTTGTTTGGAGGTGAGTATTTACCAAGATCCTGCAGACATTGTTCAAAATCATAGCCCCCAAGTTGTATTCAAATGAAGCTGAATGGGCCCAAAAGCATGTATTTTGAAAACACTTCACATATGATTCTGATACACAAATGTGACCAATATTCAACCAGTACACTGACCAGCATCCCTTCTGGTCGGTTTGTGAAGGGGTCGTGATGGGTGACCAGTTTGACTCTGGCCCCAGTGCCCAGGCACTGCTCCTCCATCTCTGCGGGTGGGAGAATTGCTGACACAGCCTGGCAGGCCTAGAAAGCACGGCTGAGAGTAACTAGTCCAGGGACTCAAACTGTGTTGGGAGAAGCCAGGTTTGCAAGCGCATGCCTCGGAGAATGCACATGGTAGAAGGGAAGAGCAGGAAAGATCTAAACATAGAACCCTGGCAGTCCAACCTCCTTCTCACAGAGCTGCTCTTTTTATCTGTTTTATAAACTCGAAATATGCATACAATTCTTTTTTGGAAAAAAATTTAAAGCATTCTAATTTTTTTTAAAAAACAAACATTTCAACCACTGATATGACACACTTCATTTCTAGGCAGGAGACTGAGGCCCAAAAAGTTGTGAGACATGCCCAGGATCACTCAGTGAGAGACTGACAGCCAAGATGAGGATTCCAGACTCTGGACTCTGTCCAGGGCCTATCTGCTCCAGCAGCCATGGCCTCAGCCACTCGACTCCACTGCTGAGGCCTCGGAGAGCTGCCATCATTGCACCCAGTGCTTCTCTGCAGGTGCAATAGCGCATGCTCCTCTCAGGAGGTCCGTGCCTGGGATGGGACAGGATGCCCAAGCAGTGCCGGCAGCCCCTCATCGGAGGGTGGGCTTGGTCTTCACCAGCCCCCAGGCAGCCCAGTCTCCAGGCCATTGCTGCAGAGGTGACGTCATTGTCTAGGAAACTTTCCTTTCCGCTGTACATTTTCCCTTCCTTAGAGCTGACACCCAGGCCCTATCTCAGGTGAGGAGATGTCTGGGGTACAGGACCGTTGAATTGTTTCTTGGAATACAATTCCCAGGCACATGTTTTCGCAGAGAAGAAAGCGACAAGGAGAAGGCATCCAACAATCGCTGTGCTGGTTCTGAGAATGAGCCCTTATCTGCTCCGGCCCAGCTCTGGACCCAGGGGCTGGTGTCAGCCTCGCAGCTGGTCAACGGGGCAGCCAGGAAAAGTCCAAGACGGGGGAGGGAGAGTCTACCACCCAAAGGTCAAGATGCAAAAAGATAAACACTTATGAGAGAGCTGCAGCCTCAAAGCCCTGGGCTGCGCCAGGCCGACGGACCACCGCAAAAAGACAAGGTTGGAAAATGTGAGCCCCATCCACACAGGGCTCCTGGTGCAGAGGGATTGCGCAATAAACTGGGGTCAGGTTAGAAATGTTGGCATAGAGTCTTCCTTCAAGGAACTCCCACTGCACTGAGCAGGATACTGTGTATGTTTGAAAAGCTAAGTGGTAATAAAATTCCAACAATAGTTTCAAGCAGGAAACAAAAAGAGGTGATACGAAGAGCAACATGGTCAGTGAATGGCCAGATAAACGGTAGAATCTATAAGAACTAGAAGAGTTCAGAGGGGAAATTCAGCAGGAAAGACGAGCAAGACTTGGCTGAAAATATCTCTCATTTGTTAAGCGCCTACTACCTGCCCAAGGTTGAGCGTTTCACTTCCAACAACTCCACGAGGTCTGTATAAATATCTCCACTTCATAGAGGGGAAGCGGAAACCCAGAGAGGCCAAACCATCTCCCACAGTCACTCAGCTGTGGAACCAGAGAGGGAACAAGGGTCTGCCTGGGCCCAGGCCACCTCTCGAGTGTCTTCAGCTCGGGACAACTAGAAGGATTTGGATAGAGGCAAAAGGAAGCAGAGATCATTCCAGGTGGTGGAAGGAACCTCTGAAATCAGAGGCAGGAAAGTCAAAAGCACACTCCAGTCCATCAATAGAGATGGATTTACTTAGGATGGAGGTTTCCGGAACAGGTAATATTGAGTGAGTACCTGCTATGCCAGGTGAAGTTCTAAGAATTTTACATGAATCATCTCATTTAACCTTCACAATAGCCCTGTGAGGTGTGGAGTATTATCATTCCCAATGTATGGATGAGAAAATAGAGACACAGAGAGGTTAAGTAACTTCCCCAAGATCACACAGTCGGTAAGTGGCAGAGGTAGGATTTGAACACAGTCTGTACTGAAAGTCCATGCTCCTAATCACCATGTTATACTTGCAGAAGTTTGTTGTGGACGAGCTGAAAAGGCTGCATTCGATGTGGGCATTGCCTCAAATGGCAGGTGTTTGCACTTGATCCTTCAGCAAAAAAAGAGAAATGGAATTATAATGAAATAATTGTTCTCAGAAAAACAAAATAAAGTGAAAGCAGAGAAGGTCTCCACAAGAACAAGTCCAGCCAGGAAAAAGGCAGCAGCATCCTTGCCCTGAGAGTCCCATGCATCTTTCGCTTGCATTGCAATCACGTGATCAAAGCAGAAGGGTTTTTCAGCTGTGGACGGGAAGATGGACCAGAAGGAAGGATGGAGAACTGATCTGCTGCTAGAGCCAGAAGCAAAGCGTGAAGTGATAAAGGATGAAGTGAGTGGAGGCTGCAGGGAGCCTGGAAAAGCAGAGGTGGACATGAGAACAACAGAGAAGAAAGAATAAAAAGGATCAGATGAATGATTTGGAAAAAGTAGTTGTTAAGTGGTTGTGGCTGAGCTTCTGATCCACAAAATAGACTCACAGGTCCTCACACGAGGAAGGAGGCAGAAGGTCTGAAGCTGTCTCTGCCCCAGAAAGTCAAGGGCAGTCTGTCACTGTGTTTATGCCTGTCACTTCCGCATGCTTCTAGGAAAGGATTCACTAGTCCAGAAGGCCAGTCCAGTACCTTACTACAAGGAGAAGGACAGGACACGAGAGAAGCCCCAGAACCTCAGCCTCAAGAGCTTCCAGACCCCCCATGGAGAAATGCACACAAGGTTCCCTGGGCATCCACGGGAGGCATTGCCTATTACATATATATTACCATACATCATCATAGATATTACCTTTCTTGATTCCACCCATCCCACCAAAAAAAAGAGAGAATCTCAGAGCTACGGGAGTGTGGGGCAAAGAATGAGCACTTGTTTGAGGTGGGTTCTTTTCCAGGCAGTGTTCTGGGAGCTCCCCACGGCTCTCAGACAATCCTCACACGGCCTAGGACACGGTTCTTATTCCCTGCAGACACTGCAGATGAGGAACTGAGCTCCGGAGTGATTAAATAACTTCTCATAGTCACACAACTAATAAGGAACAGGCTCAGGATTGGACCCGCCCTCTGCTCTTCACTAGAAGGGGAGAGCAGGTGTAGTGTCACCGCTTCCCAGGTGAGGAAATCCTGGCCTTGAAACATCTGCAGGCAAACGGCGGAGCAAGGCCGGAATCCTGGGCTCACAGCTCAGGTCAGTGCTAGTTTTGCCTTTCACTGTTTTATTTGAGTACACTTGGCCTTTTCCCTCATAAGATGGTAAGTGCCTCAAGGAAAAGGGTGGATCTTTCCATCGTGACATCCTCATAGCGCCCAACACCAAGGATGGCCCCTGAAGCCATGAAGGGTGTGCTGCTGGCTTATTGGATGAATTGACTGTAACAACTCATCTCTTGGATGCCAACATTTCACTTCTTCAATCCATCCTTCATGCTGCCTCTAGAGGTCCAGCGCTAAAGCGTTAGTGTTCTTCTTCAACAAATGCAGTTCTCCTCCTCTTTCAGGCACGGCTCAGAAGCCATCTTTCCCATGGAGCTTTCTGCATTCTCTCCGTGGCCATCCCCCTCTCTGCCTCTCCCATGCCGCTTGGCTGGTACCTCTGCTCTGTACTCATGGGTGTCTGCCCCATTACGATATCGTTCCTTGAAAAGCTGTCATAGCCATTTTTATGTTTTTGTTTTTGTTTTTGTCTTTTTGCTGAGGAAGACTGGCCCTGAGCTAACATCCGTGCCCATCTTCCTCTACTTTATATATAGGACACCTACCAACCACAGCATGGTTTGTCACGCCGTGCCATGTCTGCACCCGGGATCTGAACCGGCGAAACCCAGGCCACTGAAGCGGAACATGCGCACTTAACCACTGCGCCACCGGGCCAGCCCCATATCTTTGTATTCTTAATAAGTGTTGATGAGTGAACACAGAAAGGAATGCATGTGTGGATGGATGGATTAGCCAATGAATAAATAAATATGTAGAGGGAAGAGAAGATGGAAAGATGAAGTATTGGGTTGCAAGGCTTAAGCAGTTGTACAGTGGAAAAGGCACTGCAATCCACATTAGAGGCTCCAAATTCTACACAGAGTTTTACTTCTGACTTGCTGTGTGATCTAGGAAAAGTTGTCACCCCTCTCTTGGCCTCTTTTCACTCCTGCTTTAAAAAGAAGGGTTTAAAAAGACTAGAATTGCTGCAGCTCCCCGTTCTCCAACTCTGTGAATGAAAAGTTGTCCCTTAGACGAACCCATTAACGGATATAATGCACCTCCACCCTTGAAAACAGCGATTCTCCTCAAGCAGCATCTTATCTGAAGCCACCCCTCTCTGCCTCATCCCCACCAAGAGCATTGCTATCTCATATGGGACCTGCTGGAGGTATTTGTGAACAAAAGCAAGTGTTTTATCTGGCCACCGTCTCATGCACCATTCTTCCCCTGGAAAACGTGAATGGATTTGCAGAATATGTGGCCTCTGATAGTTGTCCCATCCCAGGAATGGCTAGAAAGGCAGCCTCAGCTTTCTTAGAAAGGTTGAGCAATTTCATGCTGCTATCAGAGCTGACATGGAGGCAACTCCTGGCCCCGGACCCTTTGGCTAAGTTCAACTTCAGGTCAAGTCAGGGGCCCCCAGCAGCTCAGGGGCACAGGATCCACAAGGAAGAAATTCCAGGACGTTGCCAGAAGCTAACAACAGTTCCCAGCTGTTCCCAGCTGCCTTCTGCCATTGATGTCATTTGGAGCGGGGGTCTTCACACACAGGCAGCAGAAGGAGGGGTCAAACGAATGGCTGTGCCTCCGGGCTGGGGTGGAGGACGGCCTGCAGGAACAGAAGTCTCTTTGTTGTTGGCAGCTCCTGCACATGGCCCCGAGACCCTTGGCAGAGACCTCCCTCTCCCTGGACCCCTCGGGGACCTTGACATCAGTTGTATTGATGCATTATGCTTGTGTACTGATGAAAACCTCTGCTTCCAGCTTGCCTGGGGCCGGGAGCCTTAGCCTGCGAGTCCTTTTAAAGCACAAGCTGTGAGACTCTTGTTAAAAGGTAGTTCTAGAACTGAACTTCCTCAAGTGGAATCAAAATGACACCTACCTTAGAAAGAACTTTGCTCGGAATGTCCCCGCCCCCGTCCCCACTCTTTGGCCAGCTCCTACTCATCTTTCAGGTCTTTCCTGTGATGTCCCCACCTCAGAGATGTGCACCATCTCTGAGCACCATCTCTGTGCACCATCCGAAAAAGACCAACTCATGCCCCTTCTCCCAAGACAGTCATCCATTTTCCCTGGTTTTTTTGCTTCTTGGAACTCAACTGGTACTTGTGCACGTGTGCAATGATTATGCCCCTCACTAGAACTGCAATTTCCTGAAGACAGAGGCCGTGTTGGGTTTTTTCATCACCATCAATCAAGAACCCACGCATTACCTGGTACACAGTAAGTGATCAACAAAGAGTTGTTGAAAAGAATGAATAGAATCGATTACTCCATATGGAAGAGTATTATCTTCAGAATCCTAAAAGAGAAACCCTTGTCTTTATTAAAAGCTGTAAAGCCCTGAATACATGGTATCTTAACTGTTTCTTTATTTTTATGTAAAAGAAACACGAAGATGAAGCAGGCAGTCGTATGCCCTCAAGGAGTTCGCAGGCTCCTGGGGAAGCAGACGTGTTATTTGCAGATTAGCAACACTGCCTTCTCATTAAATCCTCGTGTGCAGGGTAAGCATTGTGATCCACGAGGGGCTCTGAGGCTCAGAGACACCCAGTTCTTTGCCCAAACCACAGAGCTCATGGGCATCAGAGCTGGATCCCAGGTCTCCGGAACCCCAGCACGGAGGGTTTCTACTCCCTGTCTTCCTGCCTTTCTTGACTAGGACTGCTTGTTTCATTTTCCCACTTATGAAAGCAGGTGGGCCCTGTGTTCTGGCAACCCATGCTATTTGCCAGGAGTGACTCCAGTAGGCCCAGGAGGTGGTCTTGCTTCTGGGCCCTGTTCCCCTGCTCTCTGTTCCAAGCCGGGTATTGGGTCCATTGGAGAAAGAAGCTTGGGCACCAGCTGCAAGCGACCGCTCTCATCCTGCTGAGCTGGCTTTCTCATCTTGCTTGCTCAGGGAATGTTAGATGGTTTGTGCTGAAGAAGCTTCCTTTGAATGCCAGCAATCATGGAGGATGTATGCCATTAGCAAATGACTGTTGGGTCTACTCTGCTTGGCGATGTCCAAAGATACATTCTGACTTAGAAACCGCTCCCTCCAGAGCCATGTCAGTGAGTCCTTTGCCAGCGTGTTTCCCACACTGGAAGCACAAGGTTGTGGACTCACACAAAACTGACTCTGCCACCAACTGTGTTATTTTGGGCAAGTAACTCAAATTCTTTGAACTTCACCTTCCTAATCTGAAAAATAGATTCTTATGGTTGTTGTGAAGACTAAATAAGACAAATCACACAATACCTTTGGCACTTAAGAGGTGTTCATTCTATGATAGCTCTCACCTTCAATCCCTCTGGCTTTCTTTTTTTTTTTTTTTTTTTTTGCTGAAGAAAATTCGCCCTGAGCTGACATCTGTTGCCAATCTTCCTCTATTTTGTAAGTGGGCTGCTGCCACAGCATGGCCACTGACCAGTGTCGGTCCACACCCTGGAACCAAACCTGGGCCGCCAAAGCAGAGTGCTCTGAACTTAACCACTAGGCCACTGGGGCTGGCCCCCGTCTGGCTTTTAAACCTTTGTTCTCCTCCCCTATTTCCTATTCTAAGCCTCGTTTGGTCTTTATCTCATTCTAATACTTTCTGACAGTTCCTCATGTCATCAAGGTCCTTTAGATTCTGACCATCTCTTCTGGGGAGTATTCCCCTCTCCCAACAGTCAGCCTGCAGGAGACCCCCAAAAGAAAGACCAATTCACTTCTCCTGAGAGAGTCAAGGCCACTGCATAGAGGAGGTCATTTCGAACTAATTCTTGACAATAGAGTGGACAGTTACAGGCAGAAGAACGTGCGAGGGCCCACAGAGCGTGGAGTAGTTGGAGCGTCCCCATCAGTGTCACGGAGCTGACACTTGGAGCTGGGCCAGGGCAGTAGAGGAAGATGAGACTGACAAGTTTCAGGGCGCCATTGAGGAAGCACTGGATGTTACCCAGGAGCCTTTGAATGCCATCCTGTGGCTCTTAGAGGGTTTTAAACATGGGCGTGAAATGAGCCCATCTGTGCTTCAGCTGCAGCCCATGCTGGCAGTGGAGAGAACGGACAGGAGAGAAGAGAAACTAGAGACTAAGAGACTGGTTGGGTTTTCGAGGTGAACACAGGCAACATACAGTAGGGGCCCAGAACAGGGCAAAAGGCAATGAGGGTCCAGAAGAGAAGATGGATTAAGAGACACACCTAGAACACAACACAGGGGGTCTGACCACCGATTCATGCAGAAGGCGATGGGAAGAGAGCATAAAGGTGCCTGTGAGGTTTCCAGCTTGGGAGCCCAGGACTCCAGTGTCACCATTAACAGAGATTTGCGATGCAAGAGAGACACACTCATAGTAGGAAGAGAAAACGAGTTAGTCCACGACAGGCAGTGTTGGAGCTACTATGGGACATCAGGTGATGTCCAAAGGTGTCCCATCAAATGGGTCTGGAATGGAACCTAGAAATTTGGATTGGAGGTAGAGTTTGGGGCCATTTGGCACGAAGATGATTAACAGAATTTATGGGAGTGGATGAGAGCACCATGGGATAGAGCCCCTAGTAAAAAAAAAAAAAGCTGACACACCAGCATTTCAGAAGCATTTAGAGAAGAAGCCAGGCAAAGAGAACAGGAAGGAATGGGCAGAAATGTAAGAGAACTAGGAAAGGCTGAGACCATGTGGTGAGGGCAAAAACAGAGAGAAAGCAGCTACCTGGTGGTTACAGCAATTTACACATATGCTAAAACTCACAGCATGTATGCCAAAGTCAGTCAATTTTGCTATACGATAATTTAAAAAACAAAATCAATGAAATACAATAGGAAAAAAAAATCACTTAGATCCCACCTACAAAAGGAGGGAACCACTGTTAACATTTTGGCGCGTTTCCTTCTAGTCTTTTTTTTCCTTAGGCATGTTTTGAAATGGAATTGTAGATGCAATTAACAAGGACCAAAGTAATCTTTCCTAATTTACGTCACATTGTTTTAAAATTCCATGTGTTAAATAAATAAAGTGGTGCCAACACAGGAAAGGGAGGCAGGAAAGGAGGGAAGAGGAGGGGGAGGGAGGGAGGAAGGATGGAGAGAGGGAGAGCCCACAGATACTGTTGAACCCAGCAGAGGGGAAAGACAGTATAAGCCTGAGAAGAGGATATGGTTTCTTTCAAATTCATTTTAAATCCTACCTAAAGCTTAGAAGTATATGTCCTTTTAGAAAACTCTCCCTCCATTTTTCAAAGAAGGAAAAGAAAAACAACTTGCTTATTTTTTTCTGCAAAAGCCACTCAACTCGTGGGCCAAAACTCCTCTTGCATGTGGCAACATCGCCATCTGCTGGACACAGGTGATATCACCTTGGAGCGCAAGCTTCTAAGAAGAGCCAGACCCTAACCAGCCCTGCCTCCCCCGTGAAATACTCTACCACCCCCAGCGCCACCGTGAATTAAGCATCAAACATATCACCAGGGAATATAGGAGTCTGAACCCATTGAATGTAAGGGGCACTGGACGTGCATTAAGCCTTGTTGTGTCAAGAAGGCAAGTTGGTGTGTGAGGAGCCCTGGTACAGAGCTGAGGACCCCCCCCAAGGCCGAGGCACAGCCTTGCCAGTAGCCTGGAGAGACTCAGGTCCCCCAAACAAGACCGGGCTTTGCCACCAAGCAAAGGGATCACATCCCAGCAATGTTCCTACTAGTAACTAAGTTGATGGTTTTGCCTCCAACTGCCTGTCTCCTTTCCCAATTGCTTAACAAGTTATAGACTTACAGTAATAAGAGGATGTGATTAATTAGCATCTTCAAACTTTGTATCTTCCCAGAGAGTATCTGCATAATAAAAAAAGTGAGGCTGGGCAAAGACATCATGGAAGCCAAGGGTTCCTCTCACACCCCACTGGGAGACGTCATTGGGAGTGAGAGAATTTCCCTTACCCACTGTGTATGACCCCCGATATGAGACCACCGATCTGCTTACACACAAGACCAAGCCCTGTGGTTCTGCCACATTTGAGCCGTTGATTGTAGCTCGAAGATGGGACATGTTTGACTCTCTCTTCACGTAGATCACCCACTGAGATCTCAGGCGACACACGAGGCTGGGAGATTCTCAAACTGAAAATGAGCTTAGACCCCAAACTCCTGGCCTTGGTTTCATGTAAGCACTGAGATTAATATGATTCTTGGGACCAAACTGCAGCCAAGGAAACAGATGTGGGCCTAACAGCTGCCTCGAGCAAAGGGGGGAGGGCAGGGGAGAGGCAGCCTTGCCGTGCCAGCAGCTGGCAAAGGCCAGGATGGGAGAGAGAAGAGATCGAGGGACCCCACTGCCCACTGATATATGGGTCAGGTCTCAAACCCATAGAGCACGTCCACGGTCATGACCATGACCTCGTCCTCGGGGAGCTGTATACTAGAACTAACCAGAATGCTCAGATGAGCGAAACTTCCCATGCAAGAGAAAAAGTTACTTTCCTGCTAACTGGCAACATAAGCAAAAATGCCAGTTGGTTTAATTCTTGGGATTGATATTCCATCTCTCCAGCACGCCTAATTCTCCTTCTCTCACTTACTGCCTCCACTCAGAAAAATTATCAAGCCACTGGCTTTTGGTATTTTATGCTTTCATTAATAAATCATCTTGGTTTCACGCCTACCATGGTCCAGGCTCCATAGGGACACACACAGCAGATACAGCTGTCAGTAAAACAGACTCAGCCTCTGTCCTCCTGGAGCCCACAGCCCTGGGAGGCAGCTTCACGGTGAGGGGCACAGGCCCTGGGGTCAGACAGCCGGGTACTCATCTGTCACTTCCTAGTAGAGTGATCTAAGGCAGGTTGCTTAACCTCTCTGTGCTGTTATTTGCCTCCTCTGAGAAATGCAGATAATAGTACCAACTTCCTAGGCTGGTGAATATGAAGTGAGGTTGTAGTAAAGAGCTTAAAGTTCTGCCAGATGCATGGTTAGCATTTAATAAATGTAAGCAGTCATTATCATGTGGCAAGTCCTAAAGGTCTTCATTCTAAAGGCATAACTGTGCTGAACAGTGCAGAATGCAGGTTTTAAAAGGGGAGGAGATTCCCACAAGAAGCTCTGACTTAAAACGTTACTTGATATTGTGTTAGGCTGAATAATGGCCCCAAAGATGTCCAGGTCCTCATGCCTGGAAGCTGTAACTTTATATGGCAGAAGACATTGAAGATGAGACTCAGTCACGGATCTTGAGATGAGGAGAGGAGCCTGGGTCATCCCAAGGTCGTCACAAGGGTCTTTATAAGAGGGAGGCGGGAGGGTCAGAGTCACCAAGTCGCAGAGAGAAGGCGGTGTGAGGATGGAAGCAGAGGGAGAACAGATGATATGATAAGATTCCTTGGCCATCAAGGAATGTGGGCAGCCTGTAGATGCTGGAAAAAGTAAGGAAGCCTCCAGAAGGAATGGTAGCCTGCAAACACCTTGATTTTAGACACTTAAGACTCATTTCAGACTTCTGGCCTCCAGAACTATAAGAGAATAAGTTTATGTTGTTATTAGCCACTAAGTCTGTGGCAATTTTTCACAGTAACAATAGAAAACTAATACAGATTTTAATAACAGCATAAGCTTATTTCCTTATAATAGAACCCTTTTGAAAGACAGCATAATAGAGTGAAAAGAACACTGAGCCTGGGATTTGAGTTCTGCCTCTATACATGACTGTGTGTCTTTGGATAAGTTACTTAACCTCTCCGAGCTTTGATGTTCCATCTCTAAAATAAAGGTAAACATAATTATTTCAAGGGTTGGTTGGAAAAGTACACAGTAGGCATTCAACAGTTGTATCACTCTTTCCTTTAAAGATACAGTCCCCCCGACTTCCTCCCTCCCTCCAAAGAGCTGATTATTTGAAGCCCCAGCTTATCTGAGTTTTGATTAAAGGTGTTCACTCATACACAGGCCACTGTCCACTTCTAAGTACTTGACTGCTCGTTGGTGGATCTGGACAACCTAGATAGCATGTGTTAGCCAGAGATAATATTTTGGCTTCTGTTACTAGGGGCTGCTGATAACCTGAGCTCCACCCAGCCGTGCTCCACACCCCTACTCTTGAGAGTCAGAGACCCCCGGCTGAGAAGGTGTCCTCGGCTCTAGGTCACCTTGTCATCAGTGCACCAATTCACCACCACCTCCCCCTCTTCTGGAATGCTAGAGAAGTAAGATCACCTGCCTTCTTTCACCTACCCATTGGAAATACCACTGTTACTATTATTGCTGCCAATAATAACAACGGCTAGCATATGTTGACGGCCAGAGCTGCGCTAGGGACTTTGTATAAGACCACAGGGGTTTTTCAACCCTCTCCATCTTTTCCTGGGAGGATGTCTTGATAAGAAGAAGAAAAATGTAATAGCATCGTGGAATTATGCAATAAGACGTGGTCAATACGAGCAAACAAAAAAGTACGTCTTGGAGATGTTTCACTGTTGGACAAGGGCATCTCCTCCCCACTGCGCCCGCCCCCCACCCGGCTCCATCTCTGCCCCGACCTCTAGTCACACAAAAGGGACTGACATGAGCTGAGGCATCCATTCCACCCTCAACACTGCCAGAGAACAAGATAGAACCTGTGGAATCAGAGCGTGAACTTGTGTCAGGGAGTGAGGCGAAGCCGGAGGGATGTGTGCACGTGGGGACAAGGGAGGACGAAGGAAAGAGGGATGTCAGGAGGAGGGACTCATGGACATCCCAGTCAGACTGAGACGGAGAGCTCCCTCTTGCCCTTCCTTAGGTGGTTGTCGAACAGTGTGCTTTTCATCCTGGTGATGAAGTGCATCTTCCATCTCTCCCAAGGTTATAGACAAAGCTATGCACACACAGCTTTTCATTTAATCGTCACAAGAAGCTGTCGAGATGGTTATGTTGTTCCCATGATGTAGACGAGAGGTGGATGCCCAGGGATCAACACGTCCAAGGTACCTGCTGGTCAGAGCCAGGATCTAAGCCACGGTCACCAGAGGCCCATGCTCTTTCCAGGCATCACCCCACCGCTGCTGCTGGCCCCTGCTTCCCCTCCCCCACCACGACGGCATCCAGAGCCAACAGCATTTCCAGGGCCTCTTCCAACAAAGCCCCAAGTCCTGGGTGGTCTAGAAACCTTGAAGCGAGCATTGAGTTTTATCCCAGAACAAATGAAGAACAGGAAGTGAAGGATCCTTTCCAAGCTGGAAACAGCTGGGCCCAGCTGAGGGGCAGGATAAAGTCACCTCTCTGAATAGCGCCATCCTTCAAGGGGAGCCGTGTCTGCTGCGGGGTCTTGAAAGGAGGCCAGGGATGCTTGCCGAGAGCGGGCACTGCAGTCTGCACGAGCTTGGGGAAGGGGTGGCAAAAGACATGGGACAGCTGCTGAAGGGAGCCGGCTCTGAGCCCCGAGGACTGCAGAGATGCCCCTGGAGCTCTGGGCACAGCCAGAAATCAGGCCAATATGCAGACACTCGGGTCCTCCCTGCACGCACGTGGAGGATCAGCTGTCCCGGAGCACCCACTATGTGTGGCAGGCACTGTGCTGCGTGCCTTCAGAGATGCTGACAAGTGCTGACAAGCAGAGGGCTCTTCAGGGTCAAAAGCCCTTGGGTTCCCAGCCTGCAGTGGGCCTGAAACCTCCTCCACTTCGGACTCTGCTTGAGTTCAACTTCAGTCCTGTCCTGGGCCTGTTTCTTGAAGCTGAGCTGGACCACAAGGCCCTAAAGAGACCTACTTGGTGCTACTCCTCCTGGGTTCACATCTGGTTCTGAATCTTCAGTGTACACGAGAATCACTGATGCCACAGGTCCCGTGAGGAGGATGCTGGCAGGTCTAACAAGCATCCCCAGGTGGCTTTTTTAGGTAGATCGTTCCCAGACCACACTCTGAAAGTGTTGCTCCTTTTCTAGGCCACGGCCTCAAAGCCTGCTTTTTTAGACCAACGCTAGCATGGGGTGCTAATGCCAGGACATCTGGGCCAGCTTCCAGCATCTTCATTTCAGCAGCCTAGTGGTACCGCCAGCATGCACTGATTCGGCTTTTGAACCTCATGAGACCCCTGACTGAGACCATGTGCTGCCCCGTGTTCCACCAGCTGAGCTGAGCCCACAGCCCCTCTGCCGGCAGGAGCACCTTCTCTTAAATTTGTCTTACCTGATGGAATCTTCTTTTTGGCTGTCTGGACCCCCAGGTTCTCTTCTTCCCTCGATGACTCAAGTCTCTCTTCCCCAGGCTGAGTGCCCTTTCTCGACCCCACACCAGCCCTTCCTGATCCAGCCTTGACCCCAAAGAGCTTTACCTTCTGAGCTCGCTCCTCACCCACCAAGGCTCCTCAGCAGGGAAGACAGTCCTGAAGGCTCCCCAAGTCCCGGGTATCACAAAAATAGATGATCTGGCAGGAAGGAGAAATAGAGCAAATCAGTTCTTTCCAGGGTTTGCAAAGGAAGGAGGCCCAAGAGCAGGAGAAAACCATAGGGAATCATGGAAGTCTGACCTGGAAACCCACATTAGCCCCTGGAAGGGGGACATTCCTTTGAAGTTCCCCATCTCAGCTTCAAGTCGTGTATGAATTGTGCATTTTACGCCATCATAGAGCTATGTTGCTTTGAGCATATAATTAGTGTTTTAAATCAGTTATAACTAAGAGGTGGGGAGAATGAAGAAATCCCTCTCGTGATTAACCTGTGCCTTTGTCTACTATGTGACTCAATTTTAGAGGTTAGGTTTTAATACCCCAAGATGATACACAGATTCTCTACTCCATTTTTCAGAGATGCCCAGAAAGAAGGAGGTGAGATGAATTTGGTTGTAGGGGGGAGAGAGGCGAGGACGCAGAGCATGAACCGAGCCAGTGCCTCAAAGGCTGCATAACAGACTTGGGATTTAGAGGGAAAGGAAGTTACGGGAAGTGAGGAGGGTGACGTAGACAACATGAGCGGCCGTCACTGATCCCGCTAAGAGACATGGATACAGTAGAATATGAGGGCGTTGTTGTTATTCACTGGGGATGAGCACAGAATAAGACAAGCGCAGCAATGAACTGACCATTCCCCCAAAGAAAATCATCATGCTCAGCCCCCTCAACGTACAGATGGGAAAACCAAGGCCCAGAGAAAAGCGACCTGCCCAAAGACGCTGGCCGTCAGTCTAGAGCCAAGATGAGGTCCACCTGGTCCAGTGCCCCAGTCCTGTGCCCTGTCCCTGCCCCTGAGCATCTCCGCTTACAGTACCAGCTTCTCATTCATCATGAGGCTTCAAGGGCTTCTGTGATAGGCACGAAAGTGCAGCGCCTTGGCCCGTAATAAATCACCACGGCTAATGATCTTCTTGCTCCCCATGACCAACTGCACACAGCCTTGTGCTCACTCACTCATGCAATGAAACAGCTGAGGCCACTGCCTGCCCTGGGGGGAGGGTGGGAACCAGAGAGGGAGGAAAGCTGGACTGCTTTTCCTTTCTCCTCACCCTTGCCTCCCACCTTCTTTCCTTCCTTCTTCATTCCTCCCTTGCCTCTGTTGCTCCTTCCTGCTTTCCTCCCTCCTTCTTCCTGGCATCACACGAACAGGGCACTATAAAACAATTTCTGCGTTCAACCTCAATTCTGCCACCTCCATCACCGCGAATGTCCCCCTAATAGAGTCACTTTAAGGTTCTGAGGGTCTTATGCAGGGCGGCACTTGGAGGACAGCCTTGGTCATTATCTCCTGTCCGCACAGGGGACTACAAAGATGCCCGTGTCCCTGTCCCCAAGCGCGTCAGGCTGGACAGCTCTCTGCTGCTTCTGGTCCAGGCTGCGGCCTTGGAAATCCCTTGCCAGCTGCCCTCAGTCCCGTCTCCTGTGACAACCACCCAGCTCTCCCTTGCACGGCTCTTGCCACCCCCCCTCCCCGGTCACCTGGATTTTCACTTCTCTGGAGCCTACAGACTCCTCTCCACTCCCCCAACCTGGGAGAATTGCGTCCTGACCTTGGGGGCTAAGTGAGGGTCTTTCTTTGCTTCTCTTAGACGTTCTGTCCACACAGAACATCTGCAAGACATTCTTGAAACACTCCTTCTCCTAAGGACACAGGCCTAAGCTGTTCACCTCTCTATGCCTCCATTTCCTCTTCTATAAAATAATAGTACCTACTTGTAGGATTGTTGAGAGGATTAAATGAGTTAGTATACGTAACGTTTTTTAGAACATTGGCTGCCATATAGAAAATATCATATAAACAATTATTATTATTATCAATGGTGTGCTGCAGCTGCCCCCCCCCCAAAAAAAATCAGTGATTCCTTAGGCTGCATCAATGAGAATACAATATGTAGAATGGTGGAGGTGATAGTACTTACATAATCCCCACTGATCAGATGATCAGACTACACATGGTATATCTCAATTTCAGGGGGAATATTTTAAGAGAAATCTAGATAAGCTGAAGGATATTCAGAGAAGATGGATCCAAATGATGTAGAAACTTAATACATTCTGATATGAAAGGGGCTGAAGCCTGGAGATGGTTCATCTGAAGCAGAGAAGCCCAGAGGAGTAAAGTGGTGGCATAGAGGGGAGGGGGCATAAGAATCATCCTCAGAGACATGAAAGGGTTATTTTGTCATCATCTTCGTGTCCCCAGCTCCTGGTAGGATGCATGGCGCTTGGGTCATGCTCAATAAAGATTAGCTAATGGTTGAAAAGGCAACTGGGTAATGAATCAATCAATCAATGCATTCATATGGATAACATCTGAACAGCCCTCACAGGCAGAGACCTACTATGAGAAATTACAGGGAAATAAAATAGCAATTAACAGAAAGAAATGTTAAGGATAATTTTTACAGAGAGTCAGGGAGTTTCTTTGCCCTTAGGAGGATTTCTGTGTACTCTGTTCAGGGCGATGAGCAGGATGGTGATGCTTCTGGATGACAAACTTAAGTACAGAGGAAGTGAATCGGACGCAAACAGACATTTCTAGATTTTATATTTCTTGGACTCATAAAAAGTTTCACCACCAAAAAAATCACAGGACTGACAGATAGTTGCCAACTTTTTGACAAGAATGGATATTAAGACAATCATCTACTTTTGTAGTCATTCTAGGGGGAAGAAAAGCACATTTTAACGAGAAGGAAGAACATGATCTCAGAATAAAGGAGATCCTTTAAATTCATGAACTTAGCTTTCTGGAACCTCAGTCTATTTTCCCCATTCTTCTGGGACCCACTGAAAACATCCAGTTTGATGGTCCGTGCCTGGGAAATGCTGGACACAATGACATACAAATCTTTTCTTTGCCTGAGTGTGTGTGGTTCCTGGTCCAAAAGTGGAGCCAGGCATTCAGTAGGTGCTCAATATATATTTGCGGAAGGAACAACTGAATCACATGCAGTCATTTGATATCAGGCAGCATTCCCCACCCCAAGATAGAAACCTCGTCTAGATAGACACAGAAGTAGGACAACTTACAACACGCCCAAAAAGTGCCTGGAGGAAAAAAGTCAATCAAAACTCCTATGGACAGAGGAGAGCCCACACTGCTCTGCTCTGGCTGAACTTGGAGAAGCTGTATTCTCTCTAACCCCATTATTCCCCCACATCAATGATAACTCTCCTCTTCCTATAGGATTCAGCAGTTAATATGGGGCTTTCATGTTCATTATACCACTTGTTCATTCATCAAACATTTATGGAGCGCTCGCTATGGACAAGGCACTGTGCTAGCTTCTGGGAAACAGAGCAAAATAAGGCAGCCTCTCGTCCAAGCTGTCCTTGCCTTCCTCCCCCAGACACAGTGGTTCCCTGCCCTGTGCTCCCATGACATCACTACTTGTGCTTCCCCTCACGAGACTATAAACTCCTACAGAGCAGAGATGGCATCTGTTCATCTCTGGATGCCCAGTACCTGGAAGGGTGACATGATCAGGGAATGCAAAGAACCACAGCAAGCTTGGCCATCTTCTCAACATTGCTGAAGAAATGCCCAGAGAAGTCCTGTGCAGTTCAGGTTAGGCATCTCAAAATATTTGGCTGGATAAGCCCTGAATGCAGGGATGGCTATATAACTTGCAAGGCCCTGTGCAAAATGGAAATACAGGGCTCCCTGTTCAAAAAGCAGGAAAAAAGTGCCCTTAGACAAACTAAAATAGAAAGCTTTTTCCTTTCTTTCATGGCCTCTCTTTCCATTAGTCATGTTTTATTTTATTTGCTATTTAATGTCATTCTAAGGAAAGAATTTTTAAATTTTAAGTCATTAGCATGAATTGTACTGTTCCTCTTCATATTGTGCGATGCCAGTTTTAAATGCACATAGGAGAGCATTTAACTCACGTGCAGCATTGCCAAAGTTACACCGTTCGAATTTAGCGGTTCGTATTTCATTCTTATCAGAATGGTGGAAACAGCACGACAATAACGTGGCTGTTTTTATGTCACTTCTTGATACACACGTATTCTACCTATATCTCCCATTGGTTTGCTGATGACAAGGAAGGACTCAATGGAGGTGAACTCCGGGTCGCCCACCCTTGCCTTTTGTTCTATGCCATCATGACATGATGTCACGTCCATCGGAATTCAGCACCCGCGGCGCACCGCCAGCGCTCCGCGTACTGGAGCAGGGAGGCACTGTGGACACGTGTACTGCACAGGCTCCATTGTGCCGTTGGCCTCCTCTTACAAAACACAAGTTCAAAGATAAAATTATTAAGAATTTCAAGACTATGGCAACAGAACTTTAAACCAAGCATGGGCCTTTTTAAGCATGGGATCCTGTGTGACAGCACGGGTCACATGGTCATGAAGCCAGCTCTTTCTAGATGGGACTAAGAGTTTATAGCCAAGGAAACAGTCCCTGAAGCCTGAGTGAGGCCCTGGCTGGAGCATCAGCCGCTCCAGAAGAGCCCAGAGTCCCACAGACCCGGGTGAGTTTGGCCAGTTAGGCCTGGGTAAAAAGGGGATGTTGGTTGCTTCTGGGAGCTTCCTTCGCATGGAGAAAATCGCTCCAGGGCCTGCAGAGAGAAGGGCAGGTGATGGAGTGAGATGCAAGAGAAGGCAGATGCAATCCTCCAAGCCCAGCCTCACAGTAACCTCCCTGAACCTGAAAAGGGGAAAATGGCCAAGACAACACTCCCATACTCACCAGGACTCAGCACCCCAGGCAATCGCTGCCCTAGCCATAACGGGTGTCTTCCATACATGTTGGTGAGAGATACCATAGGAACAGAAAGGGGAGAGCACTGGAGTTACAGCGGTCCAGCCAGTAGGCACTGGTGGGTTTCCTCCTACGACACGGCCTTTATCCAAGCATTGCCAGATGGGAATTTGGAGTACCATCCTTAATCAACAGCACTTAAAATGGTGCTCTTCAGATCCAGGAGAACTGTTGGCTTTCTCACTGGTATGCCACCTGGACGTGAAAACCATTCCCACTCCAGGCAGGTCCGTGTCACCAGCTGGCGGACTGTCCTTAGCTAGTTACCTCTGTGGGCCTCAATTTCCTCATCTGAAAACAGAGGTAATAACACCTGCTCCACAAAGATGTTAGGAGGTTAAATGAGGTAACACATGTAGGGAGAAAAGACAGAGGGATGGAGGGAGGAGGGAGTCCCCATGTTTTCCTTACACCTCCCCTCATTTTGCTTATTCTAGTCCCGCTGTCCACAGAGAATCCAAGAAGACCTCACACAAGTCTTACCCCATCCACAAGGCTTCTATCTCCAGCTCTCAGTGAACTTGTCCTGCTAATGTTGAAGAATAATGTCTTTCTATCCCACATGTTGGAGCAATTGGTTGCATTCAGCTTGCTGAGTGCTACTGTGAAAAGGGGTAAATAGTACTGGGTGAGATGCTAAACTCAGCCACAGCAGTGTTCGTCTGTTTTAATATGACAGTTCCCAGCACAAAGCCTGACACAGAGACACACAGTAGATGGAATTCTGATGGTGCCCAGCTTCAAACTCAACAGTTTCCTTTTGCTCTCAAAAAAAAAAACAAAAAACAAAACCAAACTTCTGGCATGGCCTGCTAAGGATCTGTATGATCTTGCTGCTTCTTAATTCTCCAATCTCATCTCTTGACATTCTCTCCTTCTATTGTTTCTTTACAAAGGCACTAGCCTGTTTTTAAAATGTCTCCTCAAAAATGTCAATCACTTTCCCAAAAGAGGGCTTTGCATATGCTGTTCCCTCTGTCTGGACTGCCTTTTCCCCACTTTGGCACAGCCATCTCTTTCTCATTATGGAGATCTCAGCTTAATTATGGTGGTCTTTGATCACCTAATCTAAGGCGGTCTCTCAAGTTTCCATGATGGTGGGAACTGTCTTTGTTGTTCATCTCTGGGTACCAGCATCTAGCACAGTGCATGACACACAGTTGGTAATTAATAAGTATTTGTTAAATGAATGAATGCATGAATGATAAATGAAGTAAATATTTTTTTTCTTCTCCCCATGCATGTAATTCTTTTCTGGGTGTTTTGCAAATGCAAATCATGTCTCCCATTAGAATGCAGAAAGGGTAAGCATTATAGATTTCTCTTGTAACCAGCCCAGTATGCAATACAGTACAGTACTTGTATACAACACTCAAAAAATGTTTGACGAATGAATGAATGAATCATTGAATGAATAAGCAATTGGGCACTTACCCCAAACTGGCTGGACTGAACTGAATTAAGCAGACCTGCATGTGTAGAGGAAGTGCCACATCCTCTCGACAGCAAACATGTGTTCTGCATTTGTCACTGAGGCTTTCTTGGGCTCAGCTCCCTCTATAGCCGTCACCCATCAGCCTGCTAATGGATCATAAAGGAAAGGGAATCGGGGTCCTGGGCTTTCTCAGAGTCATCAGCTCAAAGCCCTTTTAATGTGAGTTCCTGACTCGACTGGGTGTGGAGAGAAGAGAAAAGGTGATGGATGGCCCAAATACTAGGAAACTCAGATACCTGACTTTGTTCTTATCTTGGGAAGAATGCAGCAGCCTGAAAGAGTCGGCAGCAGGCACACCGAGTCGTGATGAACTCAGAAACTCAAGAATGTCCCTTGATAAATGTTTGCTGGATAAATGAATGAATGCTTCTGTTGCTTATTACCTTTTAAGTGAATAGGTCAAAGGTTGGTATTAACCCAAGGCTCATGGGGTAAGATATTCTTTGTGACCTAGCAGGAATTATTACCAAGGGCAGACTGGGCCAGCCAGTTCACATGGCTAATGAAGACAGGGTCACAGGTTTGAGGCCCCCCTGGAGACTAGTTATCTGCAGGCAGCGGAAAAATCTGCTTCACAGCCATACTCCATGTGCTAATGCTGGGCAACGATCTTGCAATTTCATGCATTCGTCCAAGAGGTAGGAGGGTATCTTATGGATGGCTTAGCTGAAACCCTCCATCAGAGGAAAGCAAACACATTCTTGTTTACATTTGCACAGGACATCTTAAGGACGATGACGATGACAGCTGGCATCTATTGAGCAGTCGCTCTGTGCCAGGCGGTGTGCTGAGCTCTTTGCATGCATTTTCTCATGTAATCCTTGTGGGCAGGTATAATCATTCCACTTTCCAAATGAGAAAACGAAAGCTTAAAGAGGTTAACAAGATGCCTTCACATCTACTCTTAATCATGTCATCTAACGGAATCCAGTGCAGCCCTGTGAGATAAATTTCCTTCTCTTTCTTTTACAGATGAGAAAACCGATGGAGGAAGAGATTTGCTGACTTGCTCAGGATCACCCAGCTGGGAAGTGCAGAGCCTGATCCCAGATGCAGATGCAGGTGTGCCCAAAGCCAATTACATTCTCTTAACCAAGATACCAGAGACATTGTTTTTTCTTGACAAGCAGTTAATAATATGGTCTTCAGGAGTCCAAAGGTGACTAGCTCAAAATCAATGTAAGCAAGGTACTTGACTGTTACAAAGAATTGCCACCTAAGGCATTACCCAGGTTAATCTCACAGGTTTCAAGGCTGAGAAAGAGGACAGTGATGTGTAGAGGAAGAAATGGGCCTTAGAGTGAGAGGGCCTTTTGGCAAGTGCCAACTGCACCATTTACTGTGTATTGCTGGGCAAGTAACTCAGCGTCTCTAGGCCTGGTTAGGTGCTGTCTAAATGCTCTCGGTGCATAACAACCACCTGAAGTAGGCGTGAGTGGTCCTGCTCCGTGGATGAGAAAATTGAGCCACAAAAAGGCGAAGCAGCTTATCCAAGGTCCCAATTAGAAAGTAGCAGAGTGGGAATTTCAATCAGGTACTCCAGCTGTAGTGCCTGCGCTCTGAACACAGGAATAATAATGATCATAAAGCCTATGTCCTAGGTTTTGGGGATCTGATGCACATAAAATGCATTGCAAAGTGTCTGGCCTGTACTACTTGGTCAATATGCGGTACATTTTTATCATTAAATAAATTTCCCACCTCTAGAGTTTCATTCTCATTTTTCAGTTAGTGCTAAGGAATATCCTGATTAGCTGCAGCTGGATGATACAGATGGTCCAGGACGGTCCAGGATTTGAAAGTCAACATTTTGCACGTGGGTTGAGCTGCGAGTCCATCTAGCCCAAGAGGCTGACTCGGTGTAGGGCATATTCACTGATGATGGGTGCTAGTTCAGGTTTACCACCATCCATGAGAGACAGAGCACAGCAACAAGAAACTGGGAGCAACTTATACTCTGAAGGATGCGTCTGCATCTAGGAGGTCTGCCTTCAACCAGCAAGACCTGAATCATTGGGCAGGGGCTCAGGGACAAGGCTACAAGCTCCGGGGAGATCTTACTAGGGCAAGGCAGGGCGGGGAAGTATCTACATTATGAAAACAAGGACTTGAGCACAGAGAGGAAGGAAGGGGTAGGTGGCTCGTGTCAGGATAAAGTTTCATCCTAGTTACCTGATCACTAGGGAAAAGATGGAGGTCACAGCAGCAGCCCAGGAGAGACCTGACATTTCACTTCATTCAATTCATCCAGAGTTTTGTAAAACTCTCTCACCTTGGGACAGCGGGGTTCCTGAGAGCTTGGCATGGTGGGATTCATAGACAAGGCTGAGAGGTTCCAGCTGGCAGCAAAAGATGCTTAGCAAGGCTGGGAACCAGGTGGGCCTAACATATTCAGGCTGCAGTTGGATGAGCACTTGTCAGGAATGTCAGGGTAAGGATTCTTGCATTTGGTGAAGGGTTGGACCAGATGACCTCTAATATACCTTCCAACTCTGCAATCCCAGGATTGCAGCAGGCTCACTCCCTCATCCCCCCCCCATCCCCTCCTGGATCCTTATGAGGCATCTTTGGGCTAAACCGAGGCATCTTAGGACTGCTTACGTGAGAACACTTTTGTCCCAAATATGGAGACAGCACCATTCTCCGAAATCTGACACTGACAGAGATGTCTCGAGAACCATCTCCCTATAAAGTCAATGCTCCTCCTGAGAGCTATGATTCCACAGTCGTGCATCTGTTCTCAGAGGTGCTGTGATGGCCGTGGGGAAGCAGGAACCCCAAGAGTGGCGCCGAGTCCCTCGAGGAGCAGGGATGGGATGGTCCTGCCGTCAATGGAGCTTTGTGGCCTCAGTGGAAAGGGAGGAACGCCCTGTCTCAGGAATGCAACCTCCAGAGGCTGAAGACAGCCTCTCTTTGCCATTATGAAACCCCAAACACTCTGGGTGTGGTGGGTCTTTTAAAAGCGTATTCTGCTGCCACTGAGGAGCCTTGGAAATGTGGAGAGCGTACCACCCAAGCCATTAAATGCCCAGACAGCTCAGGACAGAGACAAGAACAAGGAGCCAATGAGTTTGGGGCAGAGTGTCTCAAAGAAATAAACATGCGGTGAAGGTATTTCCATAGCCAGTAAATACTGTCTTTCAGGGGCTTCAGAAGGAGACCAAACAGCCTGCCTCCGCCATCCTCCGATAAAAGAGTGACACTGTGTATCTAAGGAGCAAGCAGCCAGGCACAGAAGCCAGATTTGCCAGCCACCCTTTAATTTATAGGCCGTAAATGATGGAGCCCATGATCTATTGCCCCTGACTTGGGGGGGATTTATTCTGGCTCAGAGCACACACAGAGACCACTGATATAAGTAATGGCCTTGGGTGGAAAAAGGTCGGGTTCTCACTAAATGCTAAGTAAAGATGTTTGGAACAGACAGTTATATTACTAAGGGATGGTTCCAAACACATCACAGGAAGCAGCTCACACTGCCCATCCCAGCTGAGGTCAAGCTGAAAGGGAGGGAGAGCTGGGATGCTGCAACTGGGAGAGACAGCCTGCAGCAGCTGGCACCCAGTCTTGATCTCTAATGACCTCTACACTGCACATCTTTTCAAGGCGTCCTCCTATCCCCTGCTTTGTTCCCATCAAAACCTGCTCTCAGGTAAAGTTGGTGCCGCTCCTTCACTTAAGCTGCCCGATCAAAGTGCCAAGAGGGCCTAGACCTCGTCTGTTCCATGATCACTGAGACAGTGCTCATCGCAGAAGAGAGGCTTAATAAATCTTTATTCAACGGAGAGACAGAAACAGTCTGTTTCTGTTCATTCTTTCACTCATCCATCCAGCCATCAACCAGTATTTCCCAAAGGACATGACTTGTTACAAAGACAACATATTTCGCGATTGGTGCCTGGCCAGCAAGAAAGAATTTAATAATCTTCTATCTTCACTCTATATATACATATATTTTACTGTTGTCATCTATATATAGCCAGTGATATTGATTTTCCATTCATGGTAGTGATATAAAATTTTTTTGTTCGGATTTTTTCACATGAAAGAAGAAAGTCAGTTTAAATGAAAATATTCAATTATTATAGCCCAGGTTTTACAAGAATATGGCAAAAACCTTAAAGGAGGTTCAGGAATGTCTAAACCTTGCCAAAACACCACATTCAATAGACATTTATTGATTAGAGACAGTTCTAGACTTAGTAAACTCCATGGCAACAGCCATCTATAAGGTAAGTTACATTTTTCCAAAATTCCTCTTTGTACACTTATTGAAGTTTTCTGTCTTTTTTTTCACTCATATTGTTTGTCATGGTAAAATTCTATTATTGGTTGATTTTTTTAAATCAGTCACTATTAAGGACTGGATTGTGTCCCCCTCCACAACATCAATATTCACATGGTGAAGCCCTAACCCCCAGTACCTCAGATTATAACTTATGTGGAGATAAGCCCTTTAAAGAAGTTGAAATGAGTCTGTTAGGGTGGGCCCTAACCCAATCAGATTGTGTCCATATAAGAAGAGGATATTTGGACACTCACGGAGACACCAGGGATGTGCGTGTGCAAAGGAAAAGACCACGTGAGGACACAGCAAGATGGCGGCCAAAGACAGAGGCCTCCGGAGAAATCAAACCTGTCAGCACCCTGATCTTGGACTTCCAGCCTCCAGACCTGTGAGAGAATAAACTTCTGTTGTTTAAGTCACCCAGTCTGTGCTACTTTGTTATGGCAGCCGATGCAAATTAATATGGTCACTACACTCTGCATTTTATCTATGTTGATCATGATGTACCATGGAGAACTGGCAGAAATCCAGGACCAGCATGTGAGCAGACAGATGTTGAGCTCTAATTGGTTAATGTTACTCACGATGCTCCAAAAGTCAGTTCCTGAGGCACATTCACAAGAGTGGAGGTTTTGAAAATGCGCATCTTCCTATAAAGTCATGGTATCTTATTTTATAATCTATATAGTACCAAATTATTTCTTAGTCCTGAGTAAAATATCTGACAATTCTGTTTCCATGGATTCTGTGAATAAAATTTCAAATTTTCTCCCAAAAAATAAATAAATAAAAGTAGCTTAAAATTCTTGCATTTTGGGACCACATCATCCATGCAAACAGCACTTTGCGTTCACAGGTGGCGATGGAGCGCTCTGCATCCTCTGGTTAGAAAATGAGTCCATCATAGCAGTTTAAGGTCTTTGCCCACATCCTTAAACAGTTGCATAGTTCACCTCATGAAAAGGACACTGATGAATAACATACAGCCCCTGCCTCGTGGAACTTTTTATCTAGTTAACAGGAAAAGATAAGTAAAACCTTCCAGTGCCAGCCAAGATGGAGAACGCTGAGCACAGACCAGCTCTTCCAGTGATTATGACTAAAAACTCTGCAAAAAAAGCTGCTTGAGCCAAAAGGAGAAATAGAAACGTTGGCAGTTATAGTCTGAGATTTCAAGACCCATCTTTCACTAGTTGATAGAACAGTATGGCTACAGAAGACTTGAACAATGCTATCAACCAACTAGACGCAAAGGACATTTATAGAACACACCGCCCAATATCAGCATGATACACATTCTTTCCAAGGGGATGTGGGACACTTACTGAGATAGATTATATTCTGCACCATAAAATAACTGACTACATTTAAAAGAATTCAAGTCACGCAAAATGTGTTCTCTGACCACAGTGCATTATATAACTTCTCTGAGATGTGGAGTTCACATCTGCAAATGGGAATAATAATCTCTACCCTTTAGAGAGTTCCTGTGAAGTTCAGAAACAGTAACATGTAAAAGAAGGTCAACATAAAAGGCACTCAGCAGTGTCACTAGTATAATGCACTCAGGAGAGCAAAGTTAGTGAGTTGGCAGGAGCCAGAATGGAAGCCCGAGTTTGCCAACTGTCAAAGTCTGTGCTTCTCCCAGGATACAAAACAGACACCCTCATGGGGTTGTGGTGAGAATAAATAAGAGAGTGCTCATGACCCACTCTACAGGCGAAAACCACAAATCCACATGCACAGATCAATCACTATTATCATTGTCAACATCTGAGATTATGAATATGAGTATTTACACTGTTCTGATACCAGGACATACCGCATCCATTTCTTTTTTTGCCTGAATTCTTGTTCAATAAAGTACATTTTAAAAGCCAAAAACTTCATTGTTTCCTGAGTACCGAGATAAATATTCACCCCCGTACGCACTTATCATACATAGCATACATATATCACATATGACTACACTTATAAGAAGAATTACAAACACATAAAAAATTAATGCTATTCTGTACTTTTATATACACATGCTTTATTACATGTTATTGAACATATGCACAAATATTATATACATTTGCAACAATGTCACCTCAAACACACACAAACACACAGTCCGTTACAGGCTTATAATAATAATGCCAGCTTATATTCATATACTAACCTACAGTTTGCAAAGCAATTTTGGACACATTGTTTCATTTTAGGTTCTCAATTGTCTTACAACATAGTCAGGCTAGAAATCATCAGAGCAAAGCAAAGTGAGGAAAGCCCGGATTCTAGAGTCAGGGAAATTTGGTTTCAAATTCCCGCTGAGTACAGACGCAAACTCCTAGACATGCTGATAGCAAAACGTGCTGAATGCAGCAGGAAACTGAAACAGATCCTAGGAAGCCCACCCTCAGGTGCATGTGAGGGGCGGGCAGGGAAGACTGCCTGGATGAGGTGCCATCTGAACTGTCTTAAAGAATGACTGATAAGAGTAATGGATCCCAGGGGATCAGGAACACACACACACACACACACAGACACACACACACACACACAAACACAAAAACATTGGGACGAGAAATACCTTCATTGGTTCCTCTTCCTCCTCTCGAGTCCTAACCTGAGTCCTCTCCATGGGTCTACCCACAACCCATCTTTCTTACATACGTGCTATGGACTGAATCATGTCCCTGCAAAATCCACGTATTGAAGCCCTAACACCCAATGAGGCTACATTTGGAGATAGGGCTTTTAGGAGGCAATTTAGGTTAAATGAGGTCATAAGGGTGGAGCCCTACTCTGATAGGACTGGTGTCCTTATAAGAAGAGAAAGACCTTTCTCTCTCTCCCCTCGCTCTCTCTCCTCCCCGCCCCCAGTGTCTCCCCAGGAACATGCACCTGGGAAAAGCAAGAAAATGGCTGTCTGCTAACCAGGAGCCAGACCATGCTGGCACCCCGATCATAGACTTCTAGCCTCCGGAACTATTAGAAAATAAAATTCTGTTAAGCCACTCAGCCTATAGTATTTTTTTATGGCAGGCCAAGCAGATTACGACACCCAGCCCCATGCTCTTCTTTGGTGATTTCACTCACGACAGTCTTGTTTTTAATTATTGCCTTCCCATTTTGAATTTTAGAATTATCTCTCTCCTTTGCTTCTGTCCCAAATTCCCAACTACTGGGCTGGATGCCCAGCCAGCACTGGCAGCTCAACATGTCTGCAATGGGTTTCAAGCCTTTGCCTCACTCCAGATCATTTTCCTGACTTCCTTATTTCAGTTAAGGACACCACCATCCTCCAAATCATCAGGCTCAAGATGCGAAATCTTACTGCCTCCTCCCTCTCTCCTTCATCCACCATATTCTTTTGTAGTTCTCAAAAATTTCCCTTATTTCAATTATTTTACTCTATGAAAGCCTTGCTACTACTCATCGGTTTTAAGTATTCTGTCATAGTAGCAAGGGCTTTTTTTGTGAAAATAGCAGAAATCCCAAGTTAAACTGCTTTTAATAAAGGAGATAATTTATTGGCTACAGTAACTGAAAATAGACTTCCATCAAGGCTGGATCCAGGGTCTCATCACTAATAAATATCATGCTCAATGTCTCCCCTCTAATTGTCTAAGTTGACGTCACCGTCAGTCACACTCTCCTCAAGAAATGGCAAACATGGCTTTGGGTTTACATCCTACCAATGAGCAACTCCACTGGTAAGAAGTTATCTGCCCCATTGTTCCAGTAAGCATTCTGTAAATGATTACCGTGGCTTGAGAACAATGTGCTGCGTGTACTTTCATTGGCCTGAACTAGTCTGCTGACCCCGGCCCCAGAGTGGGGGTTAGATCAGCCCCCTCCTCCCAAATTATAATGACTTGGAGGTTGACTTTTTTCCCCAAAGCATAATTGAGTAGCTGCTGCAGCAAAATAGGGAAGGACTGCAAATCACCAAGATGGATAGATGGCAGACGATAGATAGGTTAAATAGATGATTGACAGATTGATAGCTAGGTAGATAGATACCTGATAGAGATTGACAAATGATTGATTGATTGATTGATTGACTGATAAAAACATCTTTCCAGTAAACTTCTTAACTATATTTCTTTATTCCAATATCACTCCACTTCAGTTATCTCTGTTCCCTCTCAGTGAATTCATCTTGAAAATATCTCTGGCAGTTTCTTTCTCCTGTTCACAAGCCTTCAATGACTCCCCACTGGAGGCCCCACAGTGTTTGGGGACAGTAGTTTGCAAGCACAAGGAGAAATTTCAGAGCCCTCCTTGAATGAGAAGGAGGGGCTTGGAAAAAGATGTAGCTTTAATGGCATAATCACTGTGATGGAGGGAGCTACAGTTTTATTTCTTGTAGCCCAAATGGACGCCTTGGGCTAGTGAGGCTTTTAAACAAGTCTGTTTGTAAGAACCTATACATCATGGATGGCGTTCCCAGCAAAGCATCCAGAAATGCATATTTTGGTGGCTCAGGGTTTCCTGTGTAGCTATTAAAATCCTCATCCACCTAGTGGGGTCCTTTTTCCCTTCTCCTTCCCCAGGATAGCTACATGAGTTTTTCTCTCTTCCCCATTATATCATGAGCCCCACTAGAATGTAATACTATGAGGACAGGGAACATATCAATTTTATTTATGTCTATATCCCAGTGCCTAGCAGAGTCCCTGGAAAATTGTACCCTTACTAAACATTGATTGATCAAATGAATGAAGGAGACAGGTCAAACATTATCATTTTTTGCCCTTCAACAGCACTTAATCCAGAACCTTGCAAATATCATGTGCTCAGTAGATGTTGACGGTATTTAATTTATTTCAGAACATATAAAAAGGGATTCTAATCAGATTTTCTTGTTTTGAGCTAGCACAAATTTTGGGAAGCCACTGGATTTGAGTTATCTATGTGTCAACATCCCAAAAATGTATAGCTTCTAATCATGAAACTGTAGAGTGTTCACAGATGTGAGGAACTTACAAACAAGCCGTGTTCTATTTTCTGTGTCGCTCCTGTTTCAATGCAAGTGCTACTGAAGCAAGTGTCAAGGACGTTTGAAAACAAATGTCATCCTTTCTCAGACGTGAATCATGTCATTCCTAGCCATCTATAAGGAGAAATGCTGGCCATGTATGCTCATCCCTCCCCCAAAACTAGGCAAACTCAGCTGCTCCCAGGGTTTTCCCACCTCGATGTCCACCCTCTGCACTGCCAGGTGGCCTCAGAGCTCAGCATCCAGCAGCTTCTCTGCTGCTTGGGAAACCCAGTGAATTTTAATGCTATTGAGCAACCCCACTCAAACACTCCTGGCGTGAACTGAGCAAAGCTCTGTTGCTAGGCAACCATTACAAAAGACGAAGGATTTCCAAAATAAAAAGAGACCCAGAATACACTTGAATCAAGTACAATCGCACTCTTAATGTGCACCTGGCCGGCATGCATCCTTACCTTGGTTAGATGGTCTATCTCTTGGTTACTCTAGGAGATAGTCTTTCAAAGCTTTAAAGAAGCTGAAAGTGTGTTTTACTATTTCCAGAGTCTCCATGAAGAAACAAAGAGGAATATTTCAATGCTGGGATTCCTGGCAAGTAGTGGGTGATCAATAAATATTTGTTGGGCACAAGGGCCTGCTTTTGCATCCTGAGGGAATCATGGCCTTGGAAGACATCTAAAAACGTAGTTGTACAACTATGTGGTGGTTTTAAAATAAGTCTACAAATTCTTTGAGCTCCTCCCATCAAGAGATGTAGCATAAGTGGGAGTTGGACTTGCAAATAACTTCTAACAAATACAATACAGCAGCATTCGCGGTGTGTGACTAGGTCATATAAGGCATCAACACCTTCTCCTCCTCTTCTCTCTCTCTCTCATCATCATTCACTCGGGGGGAATCTTCCTAATATGTCATGAGGAGGAGGCCCTCGTGATGAGGAACTGAGGCCTCCTGCCAACAGCCATGAGAGAACCATCTTTAAAACAGAGTCTCTAGCCTCAGGGAAGCCTTCAGATGCCTGTGGCCTGTGCCAACGTCAACTGTCAACACAGGAAAGACCTCAAGCCAGAACCACCCAACTAAGGCCACTCCCAAATTCCTGACCCACACCAACAGGAGACATGATTAAATGTTTGCTATTTTAAGCCACTATGTTTTGGGATGATTTGTTACACAGCAATAGGTAATATAAGCTTCTTTCACCTTTTTTGAGATGACAGCTTCCTGAAAGATAAACCCCCTAAGAGTGTGTGGTTCACTCTTGTCTCCCCAACACCTGTCATCTTGTGTGCACTCAGTAAACAATGGGGAACAACTCATGTAACAACAAGCTTGTCCCTAATTTTTTATGGAAACCTATACATACATATTCATACACAAAAACAAGAGCATAATTCACCAATAAAAAAGAGACTTTTTAGCAATGAACCGTTAAATAGTATAATTATCAAAAAAGGAACTATTAGAAATTGTCAAAAAAGTAATTAGAATTTGCATAATCCTCCTCCCTTATTGGGGTGGAAGGGAGCTGCATCTAGAAGGAATATAAGGCCTTGATGTATCCAGGGTAAGAATCATTAACACAGGGCACAGCATGAGAAATCCATTCTTCTCAGGAGAAGAAAAAGACATTACTAGAAGGTGGTGTGGAGGACTAAGATCTTAGATCCCACTTGGGGATTTTCTTGATGTTCTCCTGAAGCAACATGATCAAAGGAATTAAAGCATACAAAGACCAGTTGGACAAGATACCTTCCAGGACCTTTCCAATTGGGCTGCTCTGATTGGAAGACCTCCTCCTGCCTCTGCGCCCTACACACCTGGAGGCAGGTGGGGAGCACACTCTCCTGCCCTCTGCTGGCCCCAAGAAAGCTAAAGAGGAAGACATGGCACCAAGAGTTTCCCCCATCCAGGTTCACACACTCCCTGTCTCCAATACCATATGAAACGGTCAGTGTGAGGGCAGGCTACACACCTCTGTAGAAATAAGACACGTGAACAAAGGCAGCAAATCACTGGTTTGCTTCCTCTGTGACAATGAGGATGCTGCAGATTAAAAGCAAGACTTGCCTTCTCGCCAGCCTCAGATAATTGAGGGCCAGCTGCATTCAAATGCAAAGACACACTGAGGTTTGCTTTTCTTTTTAACAATGATATTGTACATTCCCCCGACCTGCCAGGAGGTAGGCAAGAAAATAGTATCCAGCCTCTGAACCCAAGTTGCTTATCGCCCCACTCCAGAGAGGAGATATTTTTCAATATGTTCAATTGCCCAAGAATATCTAAAAATTTAAAATAGTAATTTAAATGTCTCAGACCAGAGAATTACATTCTCCTGGTCTTCTCACCCACTGATTTTGAGTCTGGCCACGACATCAGGTACACAGCAGGCCTCTAAAACTTAACATTACTATTGCCATCAGTTCCATTCAGTCAAGAAAAACTCACTGAATATCACCTATGTGCTAGGGGCTATGGTAGGTTCTCCATATATGTTATTTAATTTGATCCAACAACAGACCAATAAATGAGAAAATGAAGCTCAGAGAATTTGAATTATCTACCAGAGGTCACAAAGCTAGTGATCTGTCCAACGGCAATCCCCATTCTTGCAGCTGTCCCCACCGAGAAATCACAGTTGTCTTCTAAGTGTTTGAAGACAAGCTTTGCTTCCACCAAGATAGCGAATGCAAGATTTTCACCGCCTTTGTTTTCGTATGTGTTGATGAAGGTTCCAATATTTTGAAAGAGTTTTGTTGCTTGGTTGAATTTATTTAGAAATGATATTTCCCTGCTTATTGAAAGACATTTAAAACTCTCAACCTGGGCTTTTGGTGAGCATGAAACAATCAGATTTATCACAGAATCCATAATAATTCCTCCATAAGTGGTTGACATTTTACCAAGGTATAACTTTTCTGGAACATTGAACATAGCTCTAAGTTCTCCGTAATTCAGGTCTTAACTCCCATGAGATCTTTAAGGGAGTCATTTAAGACGATCAAAGTGGTGCTTAAGAGGGAGATTCTATTCTGAGGGCATCAAATAAGCCACTATTAACCCCTTCTGCCATTGCCCCATTTCTCCCAGCCTGTTAACCCAGCAGGGAGGAAGCTGAAAGGGAGGGAGGGTGGGGGAGGGAAAGCAAGAGAGCAGAAAGTGGGAGAGACAGCCTTTAATTCAATAGGTCCCAGAGCGGGGGAAAAAAAAAAAAAAAAAAAAAGAGGTTCTGACAGCAGCAACAAGATTCCTGCCGCTTGACAATGCTGCCACCTTCTGGCAAAAGTTGGAAATTCGCTAGAAGATACTGTCAGTCGCTGTCATTCGAAAGATAAACCACAAAGGTGTGATCCCTTACAGCAATGAAGTTAAAAAAACAAAAACAAAAAAAAATACCTCATAGGTATTCCTGGGATCCCTCTATTCCTGAACCCTTGTAATTCAGTATATTCAATTTTTAAGCTCCTACTTCTTAAAATACACCATCTAGTGCCTGGAGAGTTAGAGAAAGTTCTTCAATGTTCTCCCTACTTCCATGCATGCCTCTCTTCCAATCTATTCCCTGACTCAGTATACAGAGTCTCCAGTGACTTTTAAATTTACTTGCAACAAATTCATTATTCTGGCCCATGAAGGATACCGAACTGGCAGACTGTGAGCCCAATTGGCAGCAGCTTACATTCTGGGTGTGTGTCCAGAGCAGGATTTTAAGTGGCTTTAGGGGGGCACTCCCCATCTCCTCAGTCTGCTGCCCACCTCCCCCTGGACCCAATACAGACATGCGCACCCCTCCTGCCCTGAGGTCAGGAAAGCTCACTTGGAAATTACGTCCACCTGGTACCTCAGAATGTGGACTTCTTTGGAAATAAAGTCTTTGCAGATGCAATTAGTTAAGTTACAAAGAGGTCATACTGGATTAGAGTGGACCCTAAAGCCACTCTGACTGCTGTGCTTAGAAGAAGAGACACAGAGACAATTACACAAGGAAGAAGGCCATGTGAAGACAGAGGCGGAGATCAGAGCGATGCATCCACAAGCCAAGTAATGTCAAAAATCGCTGGCAACCCCCAGAAGCCAGAAGAAGCAAGGAAGGATTGCGCCCTAGAGCCTTCAGGGGGAGCATGCCCCTATGACACCTGGGAACGTGTTTGAGGAGAGAGTTCGCCAACAGAATAGACAAGGACCCTCAATTAGAAGGACTGCGGTGACTTGAACCCAAGGAAATTCCCAAAGCGTTGTAAGAGCCAAGCAAGACTGGGAGTTTAGCTAAAAGTGACAACCATAATCACACAATATGAGAGCCTTAGAAATAAACAGAAATCCTCTAGTCAAAAAAACTTCATTTGACAAAGGAGGAAGCCCAAATCTCAAGTAAAATAACTCACCCGTATCACTTATCTCTGCTGAACCTTCAACCTCCCCCTCACTGCTGATGCTTCCTGTCGGTCCTCCGTCCTGCTCAAGCGGAAAGAAGTTCTCACCCAACCCTCCAACCCCCACTCCCTCAAGGTATCCACTGCCTTACAACCATCTTCTTTCCCCGCCAACGGGGAGGGAACTTTTCGAGATGTCCACCCTTGCCATCTCCACACCTTCACCTCCCACTCTTCCTCAACCCACACCTGGGAGACTTCAGGGCCCATCGCGCCCCACAAATAGACCTGCTGACCTCCCTAAATGACATCCATGTCACTAAACCTAAAACACGTGTTTAATTTTTTTTTAAATTTCTCACCAGCATTCAAATCTTTTGGCCATTTTCTCCTTCTTGAAAAACACTCTTCCTAAAATGATGATTCAACACACTCCCGGGTTTTCCTCCTTCCTCTAGCCCCCTGCATTGGTTTCTATTGCTGTTCAACAAGTTACCACAAGTTTAGCAGCTTAAAACAACATTCGTTTATTATCTCACAGACAGCAGATCAGAATTCCAGACAAGCTTGCCTGGGCTCTCTGCTTTGGTCTCACAAGCCCAAGTCAAGGTTCTGGAGGCTCTGGGAAGAACTTGCTTCCCAGTTCATTCAGGTTGTTGGCAGATTCTAATTCCTTGCAGCTTGGGAGTGAGGCGCAGGTTTCCTCGCTGGCTATCTGCTGGGGGCTCATTCTCAGCTCCTTAAAGCTGCCTGTCTTCCTTCTCACGTGGCCCCCACTCCATCCTCAAACATAGTGGCAGCACAGGGAATCCTTCTCATGCTTAGAATTTCTCTGAATGCGTCTGCCATCAGCTGAAGGAAATTCTCCCTTTTAAGGATTTATTTGATTAGGTTGGACCCATGGGATATCTCTATTTTTAAGATCAACTCTGCTGTACAACATAACATAATCACTTGAGTGAAGTCACAGTCACGGGTTTCCAGGGATGAGGGCATGGAATCTTGGAGACCATTCCTAAAAGTTCTGCCTATTATACCACCCCATTGTTATTTCCTTTCCTGGCTCAACCTCCTCCAACCACCTTTCAATGTTGGAGATCCTCAGGCTCGGTCTTAGGAATACTTCTCTTCTTCCACGTACTGCCTCTGAAGTCAATCTTCCTCATCTATCCCCATGCCTTCAATTACCTTCTACACAGCAATAACTCCCAAATTTACCTCCTGAATCCAACTTCTCTTCTCAACTCCACACCATTATTTCAAACCACCTGTTCAACGCCTTCACTTGGAGATCTCACAGACATTTTCCAATTCATTGCACCCAAAGTTAATGTAAGATCTTCCCCAGCCAAGCCTGATTTTCAGCCACATCGCCTCAAAGCACAGCACTACAAAAACCCAGCTTCACAAGCCAGAAACTTAGACCCAATTCTGTCATTCTTGACCCAAACTCACTCTACATAACTCTGAATACTCATTCCATCACCAAATTTTTAAGAAGACAAAAGATTTCAATAGACATTTATCCCAAGAATATATACAAATGACCAATAGGAACATGAAAAGATGCTCAATATCATAAACCATTGGGGAAATGCAAAACCCACCAAGGTGGATATATGCAAAAAAAAAAAAAAAAACCCCAGCTATAAGAAGTCTTAAAAAATACAAACACACACACGCAAACATGTACACATACATATAAACACAGATTTGGGGGGTAATTTTTTATTTGAAACAATTTCAGGCTTACAAAGTGTTTCAGAAATGAAAAAAGAACTCTCATATATCCTACACCCATATTCCCCAATTATTAACATTTTACCACATTTCCTTGGTCACAGATCTGTTTGTGAATCATCAATCCACCTTATTTTTTGATGCACTTTGAAGTAAATTACTGACAGCAGTACACTTCACCCAAAACAATGCATATTATTAACTAGAGTTCAATATTTGTCTACATTGTTTTGAAGTAAAATTTACAGACAGAGAAATGCTCCATTCTTCAGCACACTATTGGAGGAGTTTAGACCAATGCATAAACCTTTATCTAGACAGAGAGATTTCCATCACCCCAGGACTTTCCCTCCAGTCTCCGTCCATCCCTTTCTCTATCCCACCGGGAAAGGCAGAGAGGCGTGACCCTGGGTCCCCTGAGCCCACCGAGGACACTCACAGCATAGACTGGGGTGGGGCCAGGCCTCTCTGGACTGACCACCCACCAGGGAAGCCTCAGGCTTCTGCCAGCTGCTGCATCATCGAGAGGATCCCATACAGGGCAGACAGGGGCTTCTTGGCTTCCAGGTCCCATGTTGACCTGGGGCTATCCAGCTGCATCTTCAGGCCACACTCCTCCAGCAGGCCATAGGTGATGGCCAAACCCTCCCCCTGGAGTGGGGCGAGGAGCTCGGGCTTGAGGGTGAAGGGAATGTTCCAGGGGTAGCTGAGGTTGGGCTCCAGGATGCTTCTCACCTAGAAGGAGCAGTGTCAGAGGTTACAGGTCACCCTCCAGGGAGAGGAAGAGAAGACTTTCTGTCCCAAGATCCAGGAGTCATGCAGGGTAACTGAAGGGAGCAAGAGCTTTGGCGTCATGTGGACCAGGAGTCATGTCCTGGTCATGTCCTGTGATCAATGTGATTATGGACACGTTATTGGAAATCGGTGAGCATTGGCTCTTCAGCTGCTAAATGGTGATACTAAGATTTACCCTGCAGAATAGTGGTGTCGGGAATTAGATATGTATATGCATGCGTGTGCAATGTGTGTATGTATATGTGGACATCTATACGCATAGACGTACTTATATACACATATCTATGGAGAGAAAGAGAGAGAGAGAGCAATTTGCAAATGGTGACCGTGTAAGTAAAGCAGATCTGTTACTCAGATCCCCTGAGCTCCCAAACATGTGTTCCTATGTGGCTAGTTTAGAACTGTGGGTGCCTCTGCAGGTGTTGCCATGGAAACTGAGTCACTCCTGAGGTATCTTCATACCCGCTGATCTGCTCTCCACAAGGAGATGCAGCCCCGGTGGCCACAGAGGGAGCCGGACTCCCCTCCCAGCAGGAACCTGTGCCATCTCTCTTTTCTCTGATTCATTCTTATCTCTGGTTCCCTCACCCTCTTCCCTGGATGCTGGCCCCTGGGGATTTCTCACCAGCTCCCGCTGATGGAGCAGGATCCTCTTCTCCTTGGACTGGGCCAGCAGATCATGTTGGATGTCACTCAGTACTGGGGACAGGGAGACATTTGGGGAAAAACAGTGATGAAGACTCAGATTATCTTCCCCTCTGTGAACTAGGAGACCCTGTCAGAGGGGAACTCTGAGGCAGAGGAATAAAACCCATGAGACTTGAAGGTCAAGTTCCCTGCCCTGGGAAGTCCTCCTGCTGTTCTTAGGATGGTCTCCAGGATGCTACATAACATGGTCCAGAGGATGGGATTATGAGGCTGGAGCCAGGATCATTCACCCCCAATGATATGTTGGGTGAACTTGGACTCATCTTGCTAGGCCTCAGGCTGTGTCACATGGAGACTTTATCTTTATCTCACCCTTGGAGACAGGTATGATGTGAGGATGAAAAATCATAATATTTAAAGGGCTTTGGAGAGGTTCATCTAACTCAGCCCTTTCAGGATCTCTTGGGGACCAGCCTTGTGTCTCTCCCGCTCTTCTTCCAAATCACTCTTACCCAATATGGCTTCAAGCAGGTAAAGGATGGGGTACTTTGGGTTAACCGGTGGATAACTTGAGTCCTTTCGCAGTTCATTTAAGATGGTGCCACCAGGGCCACTCAAATGACCCAAGGGTTCCTGTTCGAGCTATAGGAGACAGGCATTATTGACGATGACTATGATGACGTTATTTTGACTGTAAATTCTGTGATTAACCAAGAGGTGAGGGTAATGGCTCTCTACCTCCTCCAGGGGATTCCCAACCCCTCCTGTATGCAGGGGCTACACTCCTAGACCAAGGTCTTGGGGCATAGGTCCAAGGTCCCCAATCTCAGACATCCTTATCATTCCCCTGTAATTACCCCTATTCCTCTTCCCTGATGTATCTTGGCAGCCGTATCTCCTAAACATTCCCATTTACAACTTTGATCAGCCTTAGGCAGCTGTGGGACCCCCTCACCATGTCCATGAGTTCCTGAAGTGCCCCTCGGTCCCCAAGCATGGCCGGGATATTGTGGAATAGAGCATCCTGAACGCCCTTTGTGAGCTGGGCCAGTGCCTCCATTTGCTGGGAAACCTCCTCTTGTAGGTGCTTGAACTCTGCCCTCAGGCATCAACATCAACCGGAAAATGGGGACAATTCTTAGATTAGAACATTCCTCGGATGATAAACCCTTCCCCATCAACATGAGCCAGTGTCTCTGTCACTTTACAAACCTGAAGTGTCTCAATGGATGGCGTGTTTGAGCTCTGAGGATGGAGCTGTCATAACAGGCTAGAAAGATGGGCAATCCCAGTGAACTAATGAGGGGGCAAAATGCAGGGAGAGAAGGAGATTCTGGAAAGTGGTCCTGGGAAGTGGAAGAGAATGACCAGGTGCTCATTTCTGGGACATGTCTGGCATAATGTGAATTCCAGCTTTGGGCTGTAGAGATGCGAATGTTAGGTGCTCTGAGCTCAGATTCCATATCCTTTAGGTGGGGATGGTATGAGGATTAAATGAGTTTCTCTACATGAAATGCTTGGATTGATATCTGCACACACGACCACCCTTCTTATCTCATCATTCTGCCTGTATTGTCTATCTCCTACAGAATTCACCAAGCAGTGGGTGTTGGGGGTTCTCAGCTTCTCCCAGGAAATTCCAGGCAGTCTAGGAGATCTGCAAGGGAGACGTCACCAGAATGGAGGATCGAGGGAGGTGGCCTTTCCATTTGGTTCACTGCCATGTTCCCAGTGCATAGAACAATGGCTCTGCCCAATGGGTCCTCAGTAAGTGTTTGTTGCATGAATGCAGAAATGAATGAATGAAGAATGAAGAGATGAGGCTGTAAATTTTGGAGTAGAGTGCAGTTTTCCGACTTTCATGGAAACCTCCCATTTGGGTTCTCAGCCTTGCGTTTTGCACCCAGAAGCCCCAGGTTCCCTCTTAATAAACACTCACCTTGGCCAAAACGTTTTTCTATTCTTCCTAGAAAGAGAATCACAAATGTTCATCTCCTTTTTCATGACCCAAATTAGCTTTAGAGGCACTTTGGAGGTTTCTTCCCTCCTACGGCCTCCTGCCTCTTGCTTAACCTCTTCCTTCCCCACCCGGGTCCATCCCTCCATGTCCTCGGGCTTCTCAACACTTCCCATTCCAGGGCAACTAGCCCAGGCCCTGCAGCAGTGGTGGCAAAGGCCAGGGCAGTCTGCCCCGCTCATCACATGTGTGGAGGAAGGATCCGAGCCCCACCTCCAGCAAACACACACTCACCTATTGGGAGGACAGAAGGAATCTCTTCCATGTAGGCTAGAAGAGAAATGAAATTCCCCACCCAAGTGTTAGTCTCTGAACACACATGGTTTCTCTGACTTTCTGCCCGCATTCCCCGATCCCCTCCTCTCCATCCAGCCCTGCCTGTTGCCCAGGGGCCAGATCCCAGTGCCCTGGGGAAGGACAGCAAAGGCAGCCTTGGGGTTGCGGTTGTTCAGAGAGGCCAGGGGGAGGGACTTGTCTGGAACAACATGGATTCCAGCTTTGGGCTCTAGAGATGAGAACATTAGGTGCTCTGGGCTCAGATTCCATATCCATTAGGTGGGGATGGTATAAGGATTAAATGAGCTTGTGCACATGAAGTTCTTGGGGGAGATACCTGCACACGCGACTACTTTTCTTAACATGTCATTCTGCCTGTATCTTCCATGTGCTACAGAATCCACCAAGGAGTGGGTATTGGGCATGTTCTCCTTCTCCCAGGAGATACCCGATGTGTGCAGGAAAACTCTCATGCCTACCTCCGGCAAACACACAGTCACCTCCTTGGAAAGTGGGAACTTGCACGTTTAGAAGAGAAATGAAATTCCCCACTGAAGTTTTAGTCTCTGAAGACAATCAGTTTCTCCGACCTTTTGTCTCTACCTCCCCAACACGCTCCTCTCCATTCACCCCTGCCTGATGCCCAGGAGCCAGACCCCAGTGGCTTGGGGAAGGACAACAAAGGCCGCATGTGGGCTTGTGGCTGTGCAGTGAGGCCTGGGGAGGGATGTGTCCGGAATAATGTGGATTCTAGCTTTGGGCTCTAGAGATGAGAATGCTAGGCACTCTGAGCTCAGATTCCACGTCCTTTAGGTGGGGATGGTATGAAGATTAAATGAGTTTGTCTACATGACCTCCTTGGGGTGGTACCTGCACACTGACCACCCTTCTTATCTCGTCATCCTGTCTGTATCGTCTATGCCCTACAGAATTCACCAAGCAGTGCATGTTGGGGGCATGCTGCTTCTCCCAGGAGGCTCCAGGTGGCCTCAAGGAGGTCTGCTGAGAGGGAGAGGTCACCAGAATGGAGGCTCCAGGGAGGCGATTTCCATTTGGTTCACTGCTGTGTCTCCAGCACAGAGAATAACGGCTCCGCCCCTTGGGTCCTCAGTAAGTGTTTGTTGCATGAACGAATGAATGAAGGAATGAATGAATGAAGAAGTAACGCTGTAAATTTGGCAGTAGAGGACAGTTTTCCGAGTTTCATGGAAACCTCCCATTTGGGTTCTTAGCCTTGCATTTTCCCACCCAGAAGCCCAGGTTCCCTTTTAATAAACACTCACCTTTCCTCAAGCGTTCCTTTACTCCTTCTAGAAAGAGAATCACAAGTGGTCATCTCCTTTCCTCATCTCCAGATTTGCTCTAGAGGTACTTTGGAGGGTTCTGCCCTCATATCGCCTCCTGCCTCTTGCTTAACTTCTTCCTGCCCCATCGCAGTCCATTCCTCCACCTTCTCCGCCTTCCCGACCCTTCGCCTTCCACAGAAACTAAGTCCAGGCCCTGGGGCATTGGTGGCAAAGGCCGGGGCAGTCTGCCCTGCTTGTCACATGTGTGCAGGAAGGGTCCCATCCCTTTCTCCAGCAAATACACACTCACCTGATCGCATGATGCGAAATTTGATGTCTAGAAGAGAAATGAAATTCCCCACCCAAGTATTAGTCTCTGAACACACATGGTTTCTCTGATCTTCTGCCCCCTCCTCCCCGACACCCTCTTCTCCATTGCCCAGATCCCAGGCCCTGGGAGAAGGACAGCAAAGGCAGCACTCGGGCTGTTGTTGTGCAGAGAGGCCTGGGGGAGGGATCAGATCCCACCCCTCATGTTTTGAGATCCTGCTCAAAAACATCCACTCACCCATCCTTGACCACAGCACGATATTCTCCGGAAAGAGAAACAGAAGGGCTCACTCACCAGGAGTTAGTCTCCCCCCTACACACACATACACACACACACATATACACACACACACACACACACTCACACATACCTGTCTGGCCCTTAAAGGAGAAAGGTGGCTTTCCTTGTGGCCAGGGGCCCTTGCCACGATCAAAGGCAGGGCAGCCTGGCAGGAAGTGGAGGAGCCTGGCTGGGAGGGTCTCCCTGGGGTCTGTGGGGCTGAGCCCCTTGCATGGTTCTTAGCATCCAAATGGGGTCATGGCTCAGCAAGTCTAAGGTCTAGACAGAGATCCTGTCCAGCTCTGGGACTCACCTTCTGGAAAGGTCTTCTGCTTGTCATCATCTGAGATGTGATAAATTTCTGGATGGGAAGAAGCCAGGTCAAGCAAGCCAAGGTCATTCCTGCTGGAGTCGTTCACGCCCCACACTGCAGCCCCAACCCCCCAACCCCAGCTCCCTCTAGGCCCGATTCAGGAGATTGTCTCAGGGTGGCCTGGGGCCCTTATGTCGGAATCAGCTGGGATGCTTCCGAAACTCAGAGTCCCTGAGCTCACTCTGTCTCCTGAATCCGACTCTCTGAAGAGCACCCCTACGTAAGGGCCTCAGTGATCATTATGCAGGGAGCCACCTTTGTAGGGTGAGGGGAAGTGCTTCCTCCCTCCTCCTTCATGAAGGATTGAGAGAGAGAGTGTGTGTGCGTAATGTGTGTGTGTGTGTGTGTGTGCGTAATATGTGTGTGTGTGTGTGTGTGGTGAGGGCATCCCCTTATCTCCAAGGACCTGGACCCCACTGTATCAGGCTGACCTCTAGCTGGGACTTAAATTTGGGCAGGGAGACGCCAGGGACTGTGAGCTGGTGGTGTTCTCAGCACTCACCATTCAGCCCACGTATGCAGTTGCTGTTGGTGTAAACGGTTCACCCATGTGGAGTCAGAACCTGCAGCATGTGTGGTGGGACACTGTTCATTCTGAGGCTAGTGACTGAGAGAGAGATGTAGGTAAAATCCTGCATTGTGCTGTTAGAGCATTACGTCTGCAGTTCTGTTTGTGACTATGGTGGTATCTTAGGGGTAACCTGGGGACAGCTCTGTGGCTCCCCCAGGTGAGCTGCCAAGAGTGGCAGGACCTTAAATGAACAGAGATGGTCAGGATTAGGGCTGCACTTCCGCGTTGGGCACCTCTTTTGTCTCCCTCCATGTAGGAGACTCTGTATCTCCTGTAGCAACTTTTCCATCGGGCCATCCTAGGAAGTAGCTGCGGGTGCTGAGGTGTGTGTGTGCCCAGGGCGCCTGAGAAATGATGCTCTTCCCCTCCCTCAACAGGTGGAAAAGCCAAGGTTGCCTGCTGATGGTCTTTCTCCCTCTCGTTTGTCTTCTCAAGAGAAGCAGAACCCCTCTCCCCATCTCCTCCTTCACCCTCTGCTTACCCCAGCCATTCTTCCTGAAAACCAGCTGTTTCCTCTTATAGGCCATCACCATGCCCTTCTGCAGAGTCAGCTCCTTCTCTCTCACTTTGAGACGCTTTCCCGCTCCTTCACCCTGGGGAGAGAAACCAGGTAACATGGTGATAGACACATGTGATTTTAAAACTCAGATAGATCTGGAAAGCTCATGAGGAAAGGACCCAGCTGTCCTCTGATCTCACCCCTCTACTCCTAATTTCCAGCTACTTCTCTCTTTTTTTTGTCTAGTATTTACCCTCACATTTCTCAGTTTCAGATTTATTGCAATGATTTGACTTTTTTTTACCAGATTTAAGTATATCCATGTACTTTATCCTGTTGATGATGAGGATTTCATTTTCCTAATCTTCCTCTCACTCCTCATTTCTCCTTCCCCCATCTTCCTAAAATGTTCATATCCAGCGTCTGTCTAAGTTAATATTCACTGTTTACTGTTGGGGAGACTGCTTTCCCTCACTCCAGATCTTTCCTTTATCACTTAATTAATGTGATGATCATGTGCCCTCTCTGCCTCTTACTCATTATCTCTAGGGACATATAGGATACATTTCTTAAGACCTTGTATATCTGAAGATGTCTTTATTTTATTCTTAACTTTATGGACATTTGACTGGACATAGAATTCGAGGCTGGAATTCCTTGTAATGTGCCTATTTTTTCCTTTTTAGAAATATTCATGATTTTCTTTTTGAGGCAAGTACCCTGGAGTTTCACACCTAGGTTCCGTGGTATAGATCTTTGTTGACTCATTATACTATGCCTGCAGTTAGCGTTATCCTTTGGTCTCAGATCCTTTCTTGTATTATTCCTTCAAAGATTCCCCCCACAGTACTGTGTCTCTGTTCTCTCTTTCTGGATCTCCTATTATTCAGAAGTTGGATCTCTCCATCCTCTAAATTTTTTAATTAATATTCTCTTCTCTTCTTACTTTTTTGGGGAAATTTTCTGACTTTTCTATTTTTAAAGTTTTTTGACTTCTAGTTCCTAGTCCAACATGTAAGGAGTTTGGAAGTCATCATTCCATCCTAACCACAAGTAAAAAGCTGAGCAAACTGAAAAACCAACAGCTCTTCTTAGATCTGTCAGAGAAGTGAGGTCACAGAGCAAACGAGTGCCCCAAGCGTTGGAGAGACAGAAGGCAGATATAGAGAATCGAAATTTACAAGAGCGGAAACCTCCATGGGACCAGTGCTTGGGTAGGAAAACCTGAATTATAGTTGACAAATTGCTGGAGGCTCAGTGTCGACAAGTCTCGGACTTAGAGTCCAGTGGACCCAGTCATCACAGGGGCTTCAACTTTTGTGAGTTTTATCTCCAGGAGCTCTATCAGGTTCTCACAATGCATATCAAAGAAAAATCCCCTCATGCTTCAGGCACTGGGAAGGGAAAAGCAACCATTCTGAAATCTCTCAGAGCATTCTGTTCTCCTTAATATGGCCTGCCTCAAGAGAAACTGTTTTGCTAGAGCCTAACCTATTGGAGTTTTACGAGAGCCAAACCAACCTGACGGAAGAGAAACACCCAACTCCAGCCTCTTCTAGCCTTCCATGTGGGAAAAGGGAAATATCCAACTCTAGCTCCCTCTAGCCATCTGTCCTACCTAAGAGGGGGGAGGGCCTGGAGAGTACTGAGAAGCTCTTGTGAAGTTCACAGACCAAGAGCACAGGCTCACTAAAAACCTGAGATCCAATCACAGGACTACAGAATACTACCCTCCCCTTAGAGCTTACCATCACCTCACTAATGGCCCATTTACCAGAAGTCATTCTACCCAGTATATCGTGTCCAACTTTCAACAAAAAAGTACAAGGCATACTCAAAGGCAAAAAACCAACAGTTTTAAGAGTCAGAGCAAGCATGAGAATCAGACTCAGATATAACGTGGATGTTGGAATTATCAGACAGGGAATTTTAAACTACTGTGATTAATATGCTAAGGGATCTAATGGAAAACGTAGACAAAATGCAAGAACAGACAGGTAATATAAGCAGAGAGATGAACATTCTAAGAATCAAAAAGAAACACTAGAGAAGTCAAAAACACTATAACAGAAATAGAGAGTGCCTTTGATTGGCTTGTTAGGAGACTAACATAGCTGAGAAAAAAAATCTCTGCACTTGAAGAGATCTGAATAGAAACCTCAAAACTGAAAAGAAAAAAGAAAAAAGACTTTAAAAATGGTACAGAATATCCAAGAACTGTGGGACAACTACAAAAGCTGTAGTACATGTAATGGGAATATATGAAGGAGAATAAAGATAGAAAGGAACAGAAGAAATATTTGAAGCACAACGACTGAGAGTTTCCCCCAAATTAATGTCAGACACCAAACCATAGATCGAGGATGCTCAGAGAACTCCAAGCAAGGTAAATGCCAAAAAACTTAGACCTATGAATATCATATTCAAACTGCAGAAATTCAGTGATAAAGAAAAATGTTGAAAGAAGTCACAGGATAAAAACAGTTTACCAAGGAAATTTAAGAATTGTATCTGACTTCTCCTTAGAAATAATGGAAACAAGAAGAGAGCAGAGTGAAGTACATAGTATTGAGGGGGTAAAAACACACCAACTTAGAATTCTATACCCTCCAAAAGTGAAGGAGAAATAAAGACTCTCTTAGACAAACAGAAATTGAGGGAATTTGTTGCCAGTAGACATGCCTTGCGAGACATGTTAACTCTTAAAACTCAACAATAAGAAAACAACCCAATTATAAAATGAGCAAAAGACCTGAACAGACACATCACCAAAGAAGATATATAGATGGCAAGAAGCATTTGAAAAGATGCTGCACATTGTATCTTATCAGGAAAATGCAAATAAAAACAACAATGAGATACCACTATACGCCTGTTAGAATGGCCAAAATCCAGAACACTGACAACACCAAATGCTGATGTGGATGTGGAGCAACAGGAACTCTCATTCATTGTAGGCGGGAATGCAAAATGGTACAATCACTTTGCAAGACCGTTTGGTGGTTTCTTACAAAACTAAACATATTCTTACCTTACAGTCAGCCAACATGCTCCCTGGTATTTACTCAAAGGAGGTGAAAACTTATGTCCACATAGAAATCATCACATTGGTGTTTATGAGCAGCTCTATAGGTGCCCAAACTTGGAAGCATCCAAAATGTCCTTCAGTAGATGAAGGGATAAATAAACCATGGTACATCCAGACAATAGAACGTCACTCAGCACTAAAAAGAAAAGAGCTATTAAGGCATGAAGAAACGTGGAGGAAACTTCAATGCATATGACTAAATGAAAGAAGTTAATCTGAAAGTCTAAATACTGTAGGGTTCCAATTATATGACATTCTGGAAAAGGCAAAATTATGGAGAAAAAAGAAAGATCAGTGGCTGCCAGCAGTTCGGAGGAGAGAGGATAAGTACTGGAAGACAGGATTTTTAGGGCAGTGAAGGTATTCTGTATGATATTATAATGGTGGATACCTATCATTATACATTTGCTAAAACCCAAAGAATGTATAACATCAAGATGAACCCTAATGATGCAGCAATGTAGTTTGATCAGATGTAGCAAATCCACAAAAGAAAATAAATTTTGTTACTTTTTTTTATACAGCATTATACCTTCATGGAAACAAAATATTATCAATTTGAGAGATGAAGTATTTCTTTCCTCCCTGAGTGGTCTTTGTTTCTTCTGGTTTCCTAATTTCAGTGTAGGGTTTTTGTGTGTGTTTCCTCAAGTGCTTAGGATTTTACTTGTGTGTTTTTTACTGACAAGTGAAGCATTATTAAAGATGATAGAAGTGAGGTGTGCAAGGGCAGGGTTTGTGGAGTGGGGGGTTTCACTTTGTGATGATCAGGAGGGATAAAGCTGTTTTTGGAGGATCCCTAACTGTACGGATATTGGGGTTTTTTCTTTTAGACTGGACAATTTTCCCAGGGATTTATCCCTCAATCGTGTGCCTGGGATATGCGTGTTGAGGCTAACAGGCGGTGGAGGCGGGATGCCCAGAGCCGAATGGGGAAAGAGGGCTCACTTTCCCCACACAGAAAAAGGATTTTCACTTACTTTCCCTTTTCCAATATGATCCCTTACCCCTGCATTTCATTGTAACCAGTCTCTCCAAATCCAGAGCCCACATTATTTAAATTCCCAGAGAGTGTTCTACTGGGGCAGGGGTGGCGTGTGAGGGTAGTTTCCAGGCTATGCAGACGTGGGAAAGGGATCTGGAACTCTAAGTGTTCCTTACATAGGTTTTCAATCAATATTTTTACATGTAACCCTGCATATACCCTCTCTTCAGAGGTAGCTAGTGCCTCCAATTCCAGAGCTTTTCAGGGGTTTTGTCTAGACATCCTTCCCTGATGCATTTGGGGCTCCATTATTCCTGCTTTCCAGGGTCTGTTACCATTTGCCTACTTTTTAGTAGAATTTTCTGAATTTTGACATCTCCTGTCTGCAGTTGTTTCCACTTTTTTTTTCGTCTTTATGAATTTGTACCCTGTTCAACAGGAACATGACAATAAGTTATTTGAGGATACAAGTAAGGTTCTACGTTTTGCTATAAAAGCAAGAGGGATTTCAGTTAGACCAAAAAAAGTTAAGCTATTTGAATTTATTTTAAGATTGGCCCTGAGCTAACATCTATTGCCAGTCTTCCTCTTTTTTGTTTCTCCCCAAAGCCCTAGTACATAGTTGCATATCTTAGTTGTAGGTCATTCTAGTTCTTCTCCGTGGGATGCTGCCACAGCATGGCTTGATGAGCGGTCTGTGCCAGGGATCCGAGCCAGCGAACCCCGGGCCACTGAAGCAGAGTGTACGAACTTAACCAATCCGCCATGGGGCCAGCCCCAAGCTATTTGAATTTTGTAAACATTTTTGTTATTATGAGGCTCTTCTATTTAATTTTTATTATGGAAAAAAACACACAACACAAAATTTACCATCCTAACCATGTATAAGGGTACAGTACAATAGTGTTACCTTAGGCACATTGTTGTGAAAAAGATCTCTAGAAATTTTTCATTTTGCAAAATTGAAACTCTGTATCTTTTAAGTGACAATGCCCTTTTCGTCCCTCTCCTCAGCCCCTGCCAACCACGATTCTACTTTCTAAGAGTTTGATTTCTTTACATGTCTCATATAATTGGAATCAGGCTGCATTTGGTCTGTTTGTGAATGGGTTATTTAACTTAGCATAATGTCCTCAAGGTTCATCCATGTTGTAGCATATGACAGGATTTCCTTCTTTTTTGAGGTCAAATAGTACTCCATTGTATGTATATGCATTTTCTTTATCCATTCATCCTTTAATGGACATTTAATTTGCATCCACCACTTGGCTATGGTAAATAATGCTACAATGAACAAGTGTGCAAATCTCTCTTCAAGATCTTGTTTTCAATTCTTTTGGATATATGCCCAAAAGTGGGATTGCCAGATCATATAGTAATTCTATTTTTAACTTTTTGAGGAAACTGTATACTGTTTTCCACAGCAGCTGCACAATTTTACATTCCCACCAACAGTACACAAGAATTCCAACATCTCTGCATCCTCAACAACACTTGTTATTTTCTGTTTTCTTGATAGCAGCCTTCCAGACAGGTGTGAGGTGATAGCATGGGTTTGATTTGCATTTCCCAGATAATTGGTAATGTTGTACACCTTTTAATGTGCTTGTAGGCCATTTGTATATCTTCTTTGGAGAAACATCTGTTCAACTCCTTTGCTCACTTTTCAATCAGGTCATTTTGGTGGTTGTTGTTGATTTGTAGTTGTTCTTCAAATATTATGGACATTAACCTCTTTTCAGATGTATGGCTTGCAAATATTTCCTCCCATTCCATAGGTTGCTTTTTCTCTCTGCTGATTGTTTCCCTTGCTGCACAGAGTATTTAAGTTTGATGTAGTCTCATTTGTCTATTTTTGCTTTTGTTGCCTGGGCTTTTGGTGTCATATGCAAGAAATCATTGCTGAACACAATGTCATGAAGCTTTCCCCGTATGTTTTATTCTGGTGATTTTACAGTTACAGGTCTTACATTTAGCTATTTAATGCATTTTGAAATGATTTTTGAATATGGTGTAAGGTAAGGATCCAACTTCATTTTTTTTGTATATGGATACACAGTTTTCTCAAGACCATTTCTTGAGACTATTCTTTCCCCACTGTGTGGTCTCGGCATCCTGTCAAAGATCATTTGACCACATACGTGATTGTTTATTTCTGGGCTCTATCTTCCATTCCACTTATCTATATGTCTGTCTTTATACAAATACCATACTGTTTTGACTACTGCAGCTTTGCATATGTTTTGAAGTGGGAGGCTGTCAGGTTTGTTTTTTTTTCCTCAAGATTATTTTGGCTATTTGAGATTCCTTGAGCTTCTATATAAACTTTAAGATTTTTCTCCCAGGAATGGAAAAAAAAGCCATTGAGATTTCAACAGGGACTGCATTGAAAATGTAGATGGCTTTGAGTAGTATGGACATTTTAACAATATTAAATCTTTCAGTCTATGAACATTGGATGCCTTTCCATTTATTCTGTGTCTTCTTCAATTCCTTCAGCAATGTTTTCCAGTTTTCATTGTACAAGTCTTTCACCTCCTTAGTTAGGTTTATTCCTAAGTATATTTTTCTTAAGAACATAAATGGGATTGTTCTCAAATTCATTTTGGATTTTTCATTGTGAATGTATAGAAACAACTAATTTTGTATATTGGTTTTGTGTCCTGAAACTTTGCTAAATTTATTTACTAGTTCTAATCATTTTGTTTGTGTGTGTAATTTTTAGAGGATTCTACGTATAAGATTGCATCATAGTGAGCAGAGATAATTTTACTTCTTCCTTTTGAATTTGGATGCCTGTTATTTATTTTTCTTGCCTAACTGCTCCGGCTAGGGCTTCCAGAAATATGTTGAATAGAAATGGCAAGAATGGGCATCCTCGTCTTTTTCTTGGTATTAGAAAGATTTCAGGTTTTCACCATTGAATGCGATGTTAGCTGTGTGCTTTTCACATGTGGCCTTTGTTATGTTGAGATAATTTCCTTCTATTCCAAGTTTTTTTGGTGTTTTTTAATCATAATAGAGTATTGAATTTTGCCAAAGCCTTTTTGGATCAATTGAGATGATCATGTGGTTTTGTCCTCCATTCTGTTAATGTGATGCATTACATTCATTGATTTTCCTATTGTTGAGCCATCTTTGCATTCTGGGAATAAATCCCATTTGGTTATGATGTATAATCCTTTTAATGTGCTGTTAAATAGATCTGCTGATATTCTTTGAGGATTTTTACATCCATATTTATCAGGGATATTGGTCTGCAGGTTTCTCTTTGTGTAAAATCTTTGTAGGGCTTTGGTACTGGGGTAACGCTGGCCCCATCAAGTGAGTTTGGAAGTATTTCTTCCTCTTCAATTTTTTGAAAGAGTTTGAGAAAGATTAGTGTTAATTCTTCTTTAAATGTTTGGTAGAATTCTCCAGTGGAGTCACCTAGTTGTGGGCTTTTATTTATTTGGAGGCTTTTAATTACTGACAATATCCTTACAAGTTATAGGTCTGTTTCTTTTTATTATTTCGTGATTCAAGCTTGGGAGGTTGTATGTTTCTATAAATTTATCCATTCCTTCTAGGTTATCCAATTGGTTGGTGTAAAATTGATCAGAGTATTCTCTGATGATCCTTTTTATTTCTAATGTCTCCTCTTTCATTTGTTGTTTCTGATATTTGACTCTTCTCTGGTTTTTTTTTTTTCTTAGTCTAAGGAATTGTCTATTTTGTTCATCTTTTCAAGAAAATAACTCAATTTTATTGATTTTTTTTCCTACTGTTTTTCTATTCTCTATCGTGTTTACTTCTATGCTAATCATTATTATATGCTGCTTTCTGCTAACTTTGGATTTACTTTGTTCTTTTTCTACTTCCTTGAGGTGTAAAGTTACATTGTTGATTTGAGATCTTTCTTCTTTTTTAAAGTAGATATTTACTGCTATGAACTTCCTTCTTACAACTTCTTCTGCTGCATAACCTAAGTTTTAGTACACTGTGTATTCATTTTAATTTGTCTCAAGATATTTTCTGATTTTCCTTGTGATATCTTTTTCGACCCATTGAAGGTTCAATAGTGTGCTCTTTAATTTCTACATATTTGTGAATTGTCCAGTTTTCCTTTTGTTATTGGTGGCTACTTTCATTCTTTTGTGATCATAAAAGATATTTGGTATGACTTCAATCTTCTTAAATTTGGTAAGACTTCTATGGGGCCTACCATGTGAACTATAGTGGAGGATGTTCAGTGTGCACTTGAGTAGAATGTGTGTTCTGCTCTGCTGATGGAGTGTTCTGTGTATGTCTGTTAGGTCTAATAGTCTATACAGTGTTGTTAAGTCCAATTGGTCCAATAGAGTTGTTCAAGTCCTCCATTTCCTGACTGATCTTTTGTCTGATTGACCAAAACAAAATTGATGCACCCATGAACCAGAGGTGATATGCAAACTGTTTAACAAGATCACGGTGCAGGAGCCAACATTTGGAACCATGCTAGCTGTAGACAGCTGGGAAGGTGGCACACACAGCTGAGCCGTCGCTCTACATGAAATGACACAAGGTTTTCTCCTCTTGTTCTCACAAAACCCAGTTCACCAACACAAGCACATGGAAACCCAAAGCTGAATGTCACAATATCCTCCAACCTGTAAGAATGTTTTATTCAGTTCAAACTTGTTTGTCCCCTGAATGTGGAATCAAATAATGTGAGTGGAGCCTGGTCCTACTCAAGGACAAAAATCACCCACCTCTTTCTAAGTCTCTTAAGTGAGGTCAAATTACACAGTAAATACTTACTGTGCAAAAGTGCATTATAACACACGTAAAATATTTGATAAATGAATTTGCTTCACTTAAAGTATTATAGTTGGTTATTGTGAGAGAGTTATGTAAATCATATGTGCTCGAAGATATTTCAATAACACTCCTTAAGTCATTTCTGCTCAGCATATCACAGCATTTAGGGTACTGTAACTGCTGAGGTTATGTGTTAGCGATCCGTTGCTTCTTCCAGCCATACACAAAACTAGACATGTATACAGTACAGCAGACACACCTTTGGATTCACCAGAATCCATTACTTACCCAAAGTAAAATGTAATACCACAAAATTAAATCGATTTCCTATTTTGCCAATACTGAGTAATCCCATATATTAAAGCACTACAAATGAGGATGTTAGAATATAGTCTCAGGTTAGGAGTCAGGATTCATTGGCACAGGAGAAGTGGGAAATAATGACCCCACTCTTTCTGACATCTGGAAACAGATACTGATTAAGATCCAGACTCCTCTGGGAAGTGAGGCTGGGCTGATTATGCTCTTGGCATCCCCATTCCATACCTTGAAAAAAGTATTCCAAGAGAGGGAAAATAGTCCGGAACTTTTCCCACTGCTGGTTTCCTGCAGCACAGGACTGTTGAGCAGTTCCACTGTCTCTGTCACCACATACAGGTCCACACCTGTTTCCCGGCACTGCCTCAGAAATGATGGCTCTGGGTCCAACACTTTCCTGGGGAGGAAAGGGAGGAAGAGGGTCAGAGTGGGAAGGGATGCCCCCCTGGGTTACTCTAAGTTACTCTTCTCCTCATAACCTGGAAGGGGTGCCAGCCTGTGAACTTTGACAGATGATCCCTCAATGGGTAGAAAGATAATGGCTTCTAGGTTAAGTTCCCTTGGGCAACAGAGTATCTCTGATATGCACGGTGGAGGGGTCCCCATTCTATGATGCGGGTATTGGTATGAGAGTGTGCACGCCATTTTTTGAAAGTCATCGGCATTTTCCAAAATTCTATCTGCCCTAGTAGGGGCTGATTTATAGTTTTCCAGCACTAGACCCTCTCACCAGAAGAGGCTAGAAGTAGACAAGCCCACATGTTGTGAACAGTCCTCAGGAGATCCTACTGTTTAAGCCGGGGAACCCACATCCATCACTGTCCAGAAGCACAGTCAGGGTGGGATGTGGAGCAGACAAAGCAGGGAAGATTCTGGGTGATTCTTCATGACTTGCACAAGTGGGTCTTTATGGATTCACTGTCCTTGGTAGGTGGTTGGTAAGGCTGACTTGAAGATATAAATTTGGGTGGGGGATGTGAGAGGGTTGAAGGACTGAAGACAAATTTTGTGTCCATTTCAGACTGAGACTCAACTCTGATTCTACTCAAGGCCCCATGGGGATTGGTGTCCTAGATGACAGCCGTGTGGAACACTGAGAGACCCTTAAATTGCTTTTCAGTGGAGGAGGTCACTGAGCATCAGTGCTGGGTTTTCCCATTGCCCTTGGGGGGAAATTCAAGACCTTGTGTCGTTCTAAGGTGTTATGCCATCTGACATCTACTTACCTCCAAGCCTGATTTCATATCACCTTCCTCAGGATTGGCTAAGCTTCCAGCTCACTGGACTGCCCCTAGTCTTGAAAAGATCCAGCTCTGTCCTGTCCCTGGGCCTTCAAACTCCTCATCTGGACCCCTTTCCTCTTCCTCTTGCTTGCTTCCTCCATTCTTTAGGTCTGAGCTCAACTCTTTGCTACCCAGAAAGACCTACATAGGCTCCCCTCCCTCCAGCCAGTCTCTTTCACCAACTCTTGTTGTTACCTTCAGGGTTTCCATCACAACCTGTAAGTGCCTTCAGCTGAAACACATTGAATGCCCTGCATCCCATTTATTAAAAGTATCTAATTGGCTTTCTTCTCATATTTAAAGCTTCGAGCTCAGGCTTACTTATTTCTCTTGGTGCAAGACAATAAAATGTATCCCTGAAATTGCAGCCTCCTTAACCACTGAGAGAAATTTCTATGACAAATTTTTTTCTTTTCTTGCAGCTATAGAAATCCAAATACTCTTTTGCACCATAAACAGTCTTTGCAAATGTTAGTTCTAATGAGAGTCTTACAAGACACCAGGAATACAGAAATTGTGCAATGCCCTGTCCCAGTAACTTTTAGTCTCTAAACAGTCTGTGATTTTAACTACTTGCTTACTTTAATAACTCTTTGTATTGATAGAAATACTGTTTAAATGGACATCTCTGTTTGTAAAAGGCATAAAGACTTAAGAAGTTCTTTGTTAAGCCCTTAGAGGATTATTGAAGATCTTCTTTTCCCACATGCATGGAGTAAAATTAAATCCTAGGACACTGATGCATACTTTATTTAAACATAGAGTTTCAGAGTCTTTGTCTCACTTAAATTAATGCTTTGTTAATTTATTTTTTATAACTTATTTCCTCATTCATTGCACGTCCCCTACCCCAACAAATATAATCTGCTTTATGTCAGGGATTTTGGTCAGTCTTCTCATTACTCTATTCTCGGCACAAAATAGCACTGTAATGAGTAATTACCGTTTTAGTAAATATTTATTACATAACTAATAACTATAAGTTGAATGAATAAATGAATGAATAGCCAAGAAGAGCAGCATAATCTGAGATGTTGTTTTCTTCATTCTGAGCCTCCGCAACAAAACCTACTGGACACCTCTTTGCCTAAGAGGAGAGCACCTTTCGGGGCTCTGCTGACCCGTCCCCTTCCTCTCCCACAGCCTCACCTCTTTTGAAGTTCTGTCCAGGTTGGGAATGGGGTGGTAACAATCTGATACTGTAGGGTGTCATCATAGGACTCAGTAGCCTCCCCAGACACGTTCACTTCTACCCCAGAATTCACACTCACACCAGCCTTCAGCTTCAGCACTGCAGCATCACGGAGGAGGAATGGTCCTTCCTTAACAGGCTCTAGGGACAGAAAAGGTGGCCTTACATTTAGCCAAGAATTCACTTTGGAACAGCTGGAAACTTGAATGAAAACGGAATGACTGAGTTCTATTTTGCTCGAATGCTCATACTCATTTAAATCTCTCAGTGAAGAAGCTAACTAATCAATTAATATTTTAAGTGTAAATTACTGCTGAAGCCAATCCACCCAGGGGTTGCAGAGCAGGGATAACATCCTAACTCTAAGAAACGGTGACGTTGCTTGCGCACTGGTCCAGGAGATCCACGGCATCATCTCTGCAGGACAGGGTCTCCTGCAGCGGGCACAGCATCCAGCCCCAGGAAGGAGCAAACTAGGGCAGAAAATGTTGGTGATTTGGTTCCAGACAGACTGGGTTTAGATCCTTGATCTACCACTTCCCGGATATGCAGCATGGAACAAAATATTTTATAAGATTCAATTTACTGTTATGTAAACTGGGGAAAATATTTGCCCCTCAAGAAGCCATTGTAAGCATTAAACAAACTAATGTATACCTGTGTGAATAATTAGCAAATTCTCAAAATCTTAGTTCCTCGGCCCTTGCCTTTGGGCAAGGCTCATACTGAGATCTCCCTGTGTGAGTGTCTCAGAATTTCTTGCGTGCTGCTCCACCTCTCCCTGAGTGCCCTTGTTTTTCACTCCTTGTCTCCTGTGCTCACGGCTGACAATACCTGGGACTGAAGAAATTGGTTCGAGAATGTGCATGAGGGAGACTTCCGTTGGATCTTCAGGTTGTTCCCAGAACTGTGAGCGAGGCTTCCTCTTCAGTAATAAAGAAAACTGATGTATTTTGGTGGCACTCAAGAAGCTTTCGACAGGCCTCAGATCTTTGTCTCCAATCTCTTTGGTGATATTCTTGCTAGTTCTCTCAAACATAGAGGGCATGTTGCTAGGAGCAGATACAAGGGGAGTACAAAGATCAGTTGGGTCTCACAGATGAGATTAAATGGGTTTTCATGTATCCTTCAGAGAGAGTTGACAGAGTATTGAATATTTCGTAGAAAGAAGTATATGTCATATATACATGATGAGGTAGGATGCATATGCAAATGATGCCCATGTTAGAAGCTGGAAGGGCCTAAGTCTTACTTAAACAATTACCTATTGGGATGACCTTTAGTGAACAGAGAGGAGATACCTAGACTGGAAGTCCCTGCCAAGTCAGGGGGACCAGTAAGCACTTGGTTAATTTGTTGGAAGTGACAAAGAAGAAATTAATTCCCCTCCAAAAATGAACTATGTGCACTTTCCTATGCCATGGTAGTTGAGATCAAACTGGCCAAATTAAGATTTTTAATCACCCACTAGAGGACTGCTTTTTATATGTAGGTGAATTACCTATGTTCAGTATGTAAATTCCATGTCTTCCAAGATTTATACAATCTTGCTGTGACTGAACTAGAACAAGAGTGTAGCCTTCATGACAATGGACAGAAGATAATTAAATAAAAATCCCAGAAGCCTACATTGTTGTGCTAAGTGAGCCATGATTCATTAGAAAATTATAAAGTGAATCACCTCTCATGTGTCAGGAGCCTGCTATGGATAGTCATCCACCTGGGTGATGCTCTCATGCTGCCTTTAAACACTTTCAATTTCAGAGAATGAGGTCAGCAAGAAGGCAAAATAAGAATTTTCAGCCCTCGTCTCTTCTGAGGAACACTAATTTTGACAACCACCATGGACAAGAGTAACTTTGTGGGAGTCCAGAATCAAGGAGAGCAGTCCCAGCACCCTATTGGAGCAAATAGCCAAGAATAGGTGCATTGAAGAGGGTAAGAAGAACATTTCCTCTTTACCCACATCACCTTTCCTCCAAGACAGCACAATTCACTGTCAAGGGACACTGAATTGGGCCAAAGGACTCACCCTTTGCCCATGGTTTCTCCCATGGGGGAAAGTGAGAGCATAGTGAGCACCTAGCTTCCCCAGCCATGCAAGATGCTTCTCAAGAGGCCCACTTCTTTTTCCTCCCACCCAACACAGTGAGGAGGATTGGCATGGCTGAATACTCTGAGGGTAGCTAGAGCTCAACAAAGGGTCACTGATTCTACTAGTTGCCTCATGGACTCCACCAATAAGCCTGCTCATGAACCCTGTAAGACACAACAACTGTGGAATCCCCAACTAGCCCCCAGCACTCCACATGCCCCTCCTCCCCCAGTGATGGTCCCCCACATGTGACCCCACATTCAGCATGCACAAATCTCTGCAGATTGTACACAAGTACACGCAGCCTACTGGCTCAACTCCAATGTATATACCCTTAACACTACAGGGCACTGCCTGAGGCTCTCAGCCACTTGTCTGGATTTGTTTGAATTGAGAAAAGACATACAATCCTGAGACTTCTCCTGAAAGAGAGAACGAGAGGAGTGGAGTAGGTGCATCTAGAAAAAAGGTCTGAGAGACCTCCAGAATATCTAGCCAGGCTGAGTGGTAACAATCTTTCTAACCTGAAACCAGTCAGTAAAGACTTATGAGGTGACTCTTCTTCTAATGTGACGAAGCAACCCAAGACTTCAAGGAGCATGAAAAATCAAGGAAAAATGACATCAACAAGGAAATACAATAATTTTCCAGTAACCAACCCCAGAGAAATGGAGATCAATGAATTTCCTGACAAATAATTCTAAATCATTATTTTAAGAAGCTCAATGAGCTACAAGAGAACAAGATAGACAACTCAGTGAAATTAGGAAAACAATAAATAAACAAAACTATAAGTTCAACAGAGATAGAAATCATAAAAAAGAACCAAACAGAAATTCTGGAGCTGAAAAGTACAACAAATGAAATGAAAAATGCAATAGACAGCTTCAGTAGCAGACTTAGGAAAACAGAAGAAAGAATCTGTGAACTCAAAGAGACGTCATTTAAAATTATCCAGTCAGAGGAATAAAAAGAAATAAATGAAAAAGAGTGAAGACTGTCTACCACGTTTATGGGACATCATAAGGAGAACCAAATAAGCATTATGGGAGGCCCAAAAGAAGAAGAGAGATAGGAGTAAAAAGCTTATTTAAAGAAATAGTGGCTGAAAACTTCCAAAATCTGGGGAGAGATATGGACCTCTAGATCCCTGAAGCACAAGGGTCTCCAAACCAGATCAATGCAAAGAAGATTACACCAAGACACATTATAGGCAAATTTTTTTTTTTTAAAGATTTTATTTTTTCCTTTTTCTCCCCAAAGCCCCCAGGTACATAGTTGTGTATTCTTCGTTGTGGGTCCTTCTAGTTGTGGCATGTGGGACGCTGCCTCAGTGTGGTCTGATGAAACTAACGAAACACTGGGCCACCTGCTGCAGAGCGCGCGAACTTAACCACTCGGCCACGGGGCCAGCCCCTATAGGCAAATTTTAAAAATTCAAAGACAGAGAGTTTTGAAAGTATAAGAGAAAAGTGATTCATTACATACCAGGAACCCCAATAAGGCTATCAGTGAATTTCTCAGCAGAAACCCTGCACCTCAGGAGAGAGCAGAATGATATATTCAAAGTGCTGAAAGAAAAAACTGCCAGCCAAAAATACTGTAGCTGGTAAAGTTCTCCTTCAGAAATGAAAGATAAATAAAGACCTTCCCAGACAAACAAAAGCTGAGGGAGTTGATCAGCACCAGACCTGCCTCAATAGAAAAGCTAAAGGGAGTTCTTCAAGCTGAAATTAGTAACATGAAAATGTGAAAAAATAAACTCACTCATAAAACTAAGTATATTTTCAAATTCAGAATACTCTAATATAAAAATATGTAAATTGTAACTTCAATAGCATAAAATGTTTAGAAAATGAAAGGGGTAGACTTTTTATACATGATTTAAGTTAAGTAAAATGGACAGCTGTAAGACATTTTGTGTAAGTCTCTTGGTACCACAAATAAAAAACCTCTAGTAGATACACAAAAGATAAAGAGAAATGAATCAAAACAAACCACTACAAATTATTATCAAATCATAAAGGAAGACAGCAAGAAAGGAAGAATGGAGCAAAGGAACAATAAGACAGTCAGAAAACAATTAGCAAAATAGCAATAGTAAATCCTATTTTATCAGCAATTACTTTAAATGCAAATAGATTAAATTCTCCAATCAAAAGACATAGAGAAGCTAAATGAATTAATAAAACCAAGATCCAACAATATTATGCCTACAAGAGATTCACTTTACCTTTAAGGACTCACATAGACTGAAAAGAAAGGGATGGAAAAATATGTTCCATGCAAATGGTCACGAAAAGACAGCAGGGATGACTATACTTACATCAGCTATAATAGATTTTAAGTCAAAAACTATCACTAGTGACAAACGAAATCATTATCAATGACAAAAGGGTTAATTCATCAAGAGGATATAACAATCATAAATATATATTCACACATCAGAGCACCTAGATATAGAAAGCAAATATTAGCAAAACTGAAGGCAAAAATAGACAACAATACAGTAATAGTAGAGGACCTCAAGATCCAACTTCCAACGATGGATAGTTAATCCAGACAGAATATCAAGAAGGAAACAGAGGAGTTGAATAACACTAGAGACCAAACGGGCCTAACAGACGTATACAGAACACTCTATCCAACAGCAGCAGAATATACATTATTTTCAAGTGTGCACAGATAATTCAGGATAGATCATATGTTGGGTCACAAAAGAAGTCTTAATGAATTTAACAAGATTGAACTCAAATCAAGTAACTTTTCCAACCATAACAGTATGAATCTAAAAATCAATAACAGGATGAAAATTAGAAAATTCACAAATACATGGAAATTAAGCCACACACTGTGAAACAACCAATGGGTCAAGGAAGAAATCAGAAGGGAAATCAAAAATATCTTGAGATAAGCAAAAATGGAGATGCAACAACATACCAAAATTTATGAGATGCTGCAAAAGCCATTCTAAATGGAATTTTATAGTGATAAATGCCTACTTTAAGAAAAAAGAAGGCCGGCCCGGTGGCGCAGTGGTTAAGTGCGCACATTCCGCTTCTCAGCGGCCCGGGGTTTGCCAGTTTGGATCCCGGGTGCGGACATGGCACCGCTTGGCAAAAGCCATGCTGTGGTAGGCATCCCACATAGAAAGTAGAGGAAGATGGGCATGGATGTTAGCTCAGGGCCAGGCTTCCTCAGCAAACAAAGGAGGACTGTCAGTAGTTAGCTCAGAGCTAATCTTCCTCAGGAAAAAAAAAAAGAAAAAAAAGAAAAAAGAAAGATTTCAAACAAACAACATACTTTACACCACAATAAATGAGAAAAAAAAACAAACTAAACTCAAATTTAGCATATGGAAGGAAATAATAAAGATTAGAGCACAAATAAATGAAATACAGACTAGAAAAACAACAGAAAAGATGAATGAAATTAAAATAAAATAGCCTTTTTTTTTTTAAAGGTTAGGTTGGCAAAGGGGTTGAAATTAATATTCCAGAGTTTTCAGAGTGTATTTGTCTCTTCAGCTTATTATAGGGGGCTGATGAATGCTCAGAAGTAGTCTGGTAGTCAAGCAGTAGAACATAAGTGATGGATAAATTAAAGAGATATTTTCTTACATGCTTCCCTCCTAACAAACATATGATAGCTACCTAAGGCCCAATTTTTCAATGTTCTGCTAATTTCTGTGCTAGTAAAACTTTCAGAGGCTCAGGGGGAAAAATCCTAAACAAAATATTGGCAAACTCAACCCATAAAATTCTTTTAAAAATTGTGATCAGATTGTGTTTATTCCAATAAAGGCAAGAATAATTTACCTCAAAATATCTATTACTATAACTCGCAAATTTACCTATTAATGGGAAAACTATGTGATCATTGCATAAAACGTAAGAAAATCATTTGATAAAGTTCAGCACTCATTTATGACTTTTTTAATTTAGCAAGTTAGGAGTTTAGGGAATTTTTCCCTTACTTTGTTAATGGCATGCATCGAAACTCTACAGCAAATGTTAGATTAATGATGCAACACTAGCGATATTCCCTTAAAGACAGAAATAATAAAATGCTGTCCATTCCCACCACTGCCATTCAACAATTTTCTTCTTCGCTTTCATCTTTTTTGGTTTTTTTAAATTTTTTTTGAGTTTTTTTCTCCTAGTTTTATTGAGATCAACAATTTTCTGGAGGTTCCATCCATCACAGTGATGGGAGGAGAATAAATGAAAAGTATAAGATTTGGAGGGAACATCAAAACAGTTATTATTTACAGATGATATATTTACCTACAAGACAAGAGAATCAACAGATACATTTTTAGGATAGTTAGAATTCAGTAAGCTTGTTAGACTGTAACTAAGGAAGGGAGTGAAGTAAATAGATTTGTGACACAGAAAAACCCCCTCAGTCTGAAATGGAGCAACAGTAGATGAATGTAGAACAATTAAGAGGCTGCTCTGGCAATGTTTCAGGTGAGAGAGAACAGTAGCTCACACTAGGATGACGAGTGAGGAGATGCTATATAATCAAAAGGTCTCAATGATGGCGTTTATGGGGGCATGAGGAAGAGGGAAGGAAAAGAAAGATTTCCTGGTTTCTGGCTTGGTAACTGGACGGATGGTAGCTCCATTTTCCTGAGTAAGGGAACACTGAAAGGAGATCCATTTGAAGAGGAAGAAAATGAACTCATATTTGGATATGTTGATTTTGAGATCCAAGAGGAGATTAAAATAGATTGGCACTTAGAATAGAGAACTACCCTGGAGATAAAAATGTTTGAGCTATCTGTGCATAGGTGGAAACTGAGACCTGAGTGTAGATGAAGTCATGAACTTGAATATGTAATAGCTGGGCAGGGAAAAGTGTTCATGGCATTTTACACACCAGATTGAATGAGATCAATCTGTTTAAACTGCTCTCTTCGGGGCCAACAGGACTAGTATTTCCTAACTATACAGAATTCAGTTTTTGAACATTCATTGAGTGGCTGAAAAGAGACAGAACTTTCAATACTTGATGTAAAAGCCCTGATGTGGCCATTTCAGTTCTGTCTAGAGTGGGCCACAGAAGACATCAGTGGACAACAAAGAATTACAAGAGCGAAAGAAGATCCTCTAAGACTGAGCTGGATAAGGATGTAACAAAGATACCTCCCTCAGCCTTACATGATTCTGTGTTGTTATCGAGAGTTCTCCTTTATTAAGGAGAAATTCAGGAAGAAGTGCCACCTTCTTTTTGGGGCAAATTATGCAAAACACAAAACCATCTATTCATTCCACAACCCCATCCTGAACATTTCTATCTCTGATCAGAGTATCTTCTCTTATTCATCCTCGATCCCCAATTAGCACTTACCAGTTTGTATATTGTTTTGTCTTGCAGAGAAAGATTCCAATTGAGTAGGGCCCTTCCAGTCTTCAGACCTCCTGATACCAAGCAAAGTTTCCCAGACAAACTCCAGAGAACAGATAAATGTGACTCTGCTCACAGAGTTTTCCTTCCACCAATAGATCCCTGACTCGATTTTCAATACAATATCCTGGAAAAACAAGCATATGATCAGCCCTCTTCTCCTCCAGGAGACCAAGGTGACAGCTGAGTTCTGGATCACAGAATCTTAGCTCTCAAGTCCTTCCCCTCCAAAGTTTATGGACCAGAATCAGGCAACATTTGATTATATATATATATGCTAGGCGTTCCCGGAGCAGAGTAAAGAGAGATCTTTGGGAGCAATACTCTTTTCCTGACTCAAAGAGAACTGGTTGAACCAGTCTTTGATTTATGGATTTCCAGTTATGTGGCTGGAACAACTTGTCTGGCTCATGTTCCATCTTAAATGCTGTGTATGTCTAATGTAACTGAGGATCAGCAAGAAAGATAGAAGTAAGATTCAGGATAAAGGACAGGTACAGTGCCAGGGGCCTGGGGAGAGCCCCTGAACCACCTAGATGTGGAGATCTGTACAACAGGAATTAACGTTTGTAACACCCCGTTGTATCAAGTGCTATGCATGTGTTATATAATCCAATCTTACAATAATCTTTATCTTAAAGATAAATAAAAAGGAGATTTTCAAAGAGGACAAAAACAACTTGCCCCAAACCCATTCTCCTTCCAGTTACTCCCTGTAGAATAACAGGATTAAATAAAATCCTTATAGCAGATGAAAACTGTATGAACAGGAAGGCCACAGCTGCAAGTATTTGTAATATCCTGGGACTGACACTCAAAAATGCAACATTCCTTTCAGTTGACAGTATTTCACAATGGATTTATTTCATTTTTTTCTTCTTTGAACATTAATAAAAGTCCCATGCCTACCCTTCTCTACCTTGGGAATCTGCTATCCACTGCTTTCAGGACATAGGTCACAGTGTGCCTTCTCCATAAGACCACCAGAGCAAAAGATTTACCAAAATTGACTTTTACTTTCTATAATTTGCATTGTAAAAGCAATAGCCTTGAAATGTAAAATTTTAGGTACATACACCACTCTTCCACACACCAATATGCCAGGGGCCATGCCCTGCTGTTAGATAATCTAGAAGCCAGGGAAAACGTACCTGTTTTGGTAGAGTTGTGTGAGTCCAGTGAACCCTGAGGTTTGTTTTTTTTATTAGGCTTAGAGCTGATGAGATTTACAGCCAAGGTCATCATAATAAACAGCTGATAGTTTCACTTACACCTTTCCTTGCTCTCCATCCAGAAGCACCTTGCAGCATTCCAGAGGAAGGGCAAAAGGGGAGAATCCGGGACATCAAATGCCCAGCAGCAGTTAAGGATCCTTGACCCTCCTATGCTGCCTCTTGTTGGGGAAGCAGCAATCCTGGAAAGCATGAGAAAAAACTCCAAATTCCTGCTGAAAGAAATCCTGCTGGTGTGTAGGTAGCATTCATCTGTTTTGTCTCCACAGCTGCCATTGCTTCACTCCTGCCAAACCTCACAACAGGAGTCTTCAATTTTTGCACATATGGTAGGGAAGCTCGTCATCCCATGCTGTAGTGGCCAAGTTAGGAAGCAATTTCAATTTTAATCACAGGCCCTCCAGGACAGGTTCAACTGACCCCATCTCTTAACCACAGAATGATCAAGAATTGCTTTGAGAAAATTTGCAAAGTCACTTAGCCAGGTCATGCACAAAAGAAGAAATGTTGACTTGACCACAAAACCGAAGATCCCCCTTTCCATGGAACCCAAGGACCAGGCACGACCAGAACTTGGAAGTCAGACTCTTATCCAAGTGAGGGGTCCCTCCTTCAGGAAGATCTGGTGTTCAAATTCCTTCTCCACCTCATCGTAAATGTTTAGAACCTCGGCATAAATGCTTGAAGCCCGCCAATCAAAACCAGTCCCACCGTGTTCCATGTGCCGGCCTGTTCTCATTATTGCTTAAAGTTTGCCCCAAATCCTGACTCAGGGAGACAGATCTGAGGGCACATGCCCACTGTTCTTCCTGCAGACCCATCTGATCTCTCAGGATAAAGTTGATCTCTTTTTCCAAGGTCTGATGCCGTACTTAATTGCCTTTGTGTGCATCAGGCAAGAGAACCTCAATTTTGTGCAGTCACAGATTTACTTAAGATTTCACAGGGAAACTGAGGTGCCCATGGCCATTGCACAGCTCACATTATTTTCTTGAAAATTGTCCATCATTTAACTTTTCAGCTTAGCTTTGGCCACAGGTTTTCAGGCAGATCTCTTCTCTGGGGCGCTCCTTCCCCCTTTATGACTCACTCCTGCTTCTCTGCCTGCCCCTTCCTCTTCCTCCTCTACCTGCAAGGTCTTACAAGTTTCAGCCATTTTGCTCTTGATCTCTGCTCTCTCCCCCATTCTCTCTCCCCTTTCTTATGCAGAATAATTTAAGTTTCTGGAAGCTCTCCCCTCACTGAGCCAGTCAGTCAACAAACAGTTACTGAGTACCAGCCACAGTTTCTAGGTTCCGGGTCTATACTGTCTGCACTTTGTCGGGATTCTAGTGCTGGGAGTATAGGTGTTAGTAAGACAGAATCCTGACTCCAAAGACTGACACTTAGTGTGGGAAGACAGACAATACACATTTTTTAAAATGGACAAATAAAGAAAAAAATGAAAAATAAACTTGTCCTTACAAGTACACTGAGAGCATATACAGTGACAAATGTATGTATAATTTATCCTCTGGACTTTACATGCCAGCTCCCCTTTATTTTCTATGACTCAAGGTTCCTCCATCTCACATTCTTGCTTCTTCAACAGCTACCAGTCCTTAACTTCCCTTGCTCAACTGAATCCCTAACAAACAACCTGTTTCAGAATTATTTTTTTGATGTATACATAGCAATTTCCTGATTCTTTCTGAGTGTCAGAGATTTAGGGAGCCATGGAAGCCACGTAGCCCAATCACTCTTTTTGTAGATGTTGGCTCTCTCTTCAGTGTAGACCAGGATCTGATCACTCCTCATCACTTCTGATGCTGGCCCTGATATCAGTTGCCCTACATTAAACTCAGCATATATGGGGTTAAAACCAAAAGCACTCATTCCCTGCTTACTCCCTGGCTTCCTGGCTCCAGAATCCACTATCCCCCATAGAGACAAACAGCCAAGGTTGCCCACCTGCAAATTCCTTATCATCCTCCTCCCTGTAAGAAGCCTCCCAAGGCCAAACAGAGGCTGGTGGGAAAACTCTAACCATCAAGGCCACTGACTCCCTGCCTTCCACAAACATCCACATTCCTCAAAAACCTTTAAAACCCCTGGCCTCCCATCTTTCAGGGTGACAAGACAAAATGAGACAAATCTGAGGGCTCACTCTCATCTCATGGATGATATCACCCAAAATAAAAACCCCTTCCTTGCCATAAGCCTAGCATTCCAGTTTTTATTTGGCCCCTCTTGTGTGGTAGGTAAAGAACCTACGTTTGTCGGCAGTAACACTTCCAGTGCCAACACCCTGGCCCCCTCCACCATCATCTGGGTTATTGTAATCCCTCCTAACTAGACTCCCTACTTCTGCCCTTACTGCCTTCCTGCATCGATGGTCAACACAGAAGACACATGACTTCTCAAAAGATGCATTCAATTTTTCACTCGGGAGCTCAAACTCCTCCAATAGATGCCCATCCCAATTCCAGGAAAAAAAAAGTCATGACTATGACCAACAGGGGCCTGCACCAGCTTGCCCTCACTTTCTGAGGAATTCTCTCACTCATTCCTGCTGTTCTTATGCCAGGCATTCCTTCCCCACCCTCTTTACCCTTGCTAATTCTCTCCCTGGAATTCCTTCCCCCAATTAGCTACGTAGTTCAACCCCCACTCCCTGTTTCAGCTTAAGTCTTTGTTCAAATGTCACTTCTCAGTGAGGCCGTCACTTTCACATTGGAAACACTGCCAACTCCTCCACCACTACCAATGAATTTTCAACACACACCTAACCTGCCATCTGGCCCTCCAGTTGATGATAGTGTTGAGCCTTTGCTGGACCTTTAGAGCATCCTTGGTTTGGGGTTGGGAGATACACAGACTTTTCTACACTGGCCATAAATAGCAATTAAGTTGACGCGGTGCTTCTTTCAGAAGCCAAAACTCTGTTCAGAATACCAAAGTTAAGAGAATTGTCTAGTCACTAATCTAAGACCTAAGTTAATCTCATATATATGTTCTTTTCTTTAGGAGAAATATCAAGGATCCATGAGAGGTTACCCACTTTCTTCCACTTCCCAAATGAAGTTTGCAACTCCCCTTCTATCAACTCCTAGCAATATGCACTCTAGGTTTGAGAGAATTAGCGAGAATTGGGTCAAATCTTGGAGACAATGACCTGCGGCCTGTCAACACCTGTTGAATGCCAACAAATTCCATCACTTTGTAATATTACATGAAAAGAGGAAGAATCACTTACTGTTCTGGAAACAACCTGATGTTCCAGTTGAATACACCCTCATGGACATCCAGGAGCCAAGTTTTTTAGTCCAGTGTTGTCAACCAGAGGCAAAGAAGGCAAAGAGTGAAGTGGTACAGTATGCAAGAATCCCTGAGTCATCCACATAGGGAGATCTCAGGATGAGGCTTGCCTAAAGGCATGGGGCAAGGAACCAAGATTATTTGAGAATCTACTACTTACCTGAACCCAGACATTTATTAGTTCATCTAATACAGCAGCCTCCTAAGTCAGGGACGTTATCTCCAGTTTACATAACAAGCTTACAAAATAATTAGTTCCACATCACACACCTGGGAACTGGAAGAGCCAGGGTCCACACGCAGGCATGTCTGGCTCCAAACCCAAACACTTTCTGCCCCAGTGTGCTTCCTCCTTGGGCTGTTTGCTGTGGCTGCTGCAGCAGACCATGTGCCTGTAAAGATGATGCCGTGGGTCTCCGGGACCAGTGTACAAGTGATGTCACCATTTCTTAGGGTCGGGACGTTATCCCTGCTCTCTAACCCCTTGGTAGATTCAAACATTCATCCTCAGCAGTAATGCACACTTAAAATATCAATTGATTAGTTAGCTTCTTGACTGAGAGATTTAAATGAGGAGGAGGGTTGGGGAAAAATAGGACTGTTACTCCATTTCCCACACTAGCTCTTCCAGTGAATTTCTTGGCTAAACCCAAGATCATCTTCTCTGTCCCCAGAAACTGTCATTACAGGACCATTCTTCTTCAGTGACACTGTGGTCCAAGAGCGGAAGACTCATTTGGATATAATACCATTGGGCTAGAAATGAGTGTGTGGGGTAGCTCCTGAGTCTCGTAGATCCTCCTTCGCGTTTCAGTCTGTTGTTATCCCACCTCATAGCTGGGCAGACCTTCATAAGAGATGAGACCATGGCAGGGGAAGGCAACAGGTTGGCAGAGCCCCAGAAGGTGCTCTCCTCATGGACAAAGAGGCATCCATTTGTTGCTGAGGCTCAGAATGAAGAAAACGACATCCCAGATTATGATGCTCTTCTTGGGTATTCATTCATTCATTTATTCATTCAACTAATAGTTATTAGTTATCTAATATACAGTTATTAACACAGTAATTACTCATTCTGTGCTATTATATGCAGGGGATGAATTAATAACAAAACACATAAAAATCTCTGACCTAAAACCACTTATATTTAGTGTGGACAGGCAAAGGGCTAAGAGTGAGGAAACAAGCAATAAAAAACAAATAACAAATAATTTAAATTAAATGAGACAACGACTCTGAAACTCTGTGTAATAAAGTACGCAACAGTGCCCTGGGATTTAATTTATCTCTGTGGACACAGGCAAAGATGAATGTCTAATGATCCTCTAAGAGCTTAACAAAGAACTTCTTAAGTCTTCATGCCTTTTAAAAGCAGAGATGTCAATTTAAATATTATTTTTACAAAGGCAACAAATTAAATAAGCAACTAGTTAAAATCATAGACTGTTTAGAGAGACCAAAAGTTACTTTGACAGGGTGCTGCACAATTTCTGTATTCCTGGTGTCCTGAAAGGCCCTTACTAGAAATAACATTTGCAAAGACTGTTTATGGTGCTAAGGAGTATCTGGGTTTCTGTAGCTGTTCACAAAGAGAAAAAAATATTTTTCTTCTTAATATTTCTTTCATTAGCTAAAGCGGCTGCAATTTCTAAGATAAATTTTGTCAGCTAGCTCCAAGTAAAATAAGTAAGCCTGAGGTCAAACATTTAAATATGGAAAAGAAAAGGCAGTCAGATACTTTGAATAAATTGGATGCGGGCCATGTAATGTGTTTCAGCTACAAAGGTGGTCACAGAATGTAATGGGAGCTCTAAGGTAAGCAGGAGGTGGAAGAGACTGGCTGGAGGGAAGGGAGTCTGTTTGGGTCTCTCTGTGGAGCTAACAGTTGAGCTCAGACCTAAAGAATGAAGGAAACGAGAGCAAGAGGAAACAGGTCCAGATGAGGGGTTTGAAAGCCCTGGGACAGGACAGAGCTGGATGTTTTCAAGACTAGGGGGAGGCCAGCGAGGCTGAAGCTTAGCCAACCAGGAGGAAGGCGATATAAAATGAGCCTTGGAGGTAAGCAAATATCAGATGGCATAGCACCTTAGAGCCACATAAGGGGCTTGAATTTCCCAATAGCAATGGGAAGACCCATTACTGCATGCTCAGTTACCTCCTCCACTGAAAAGCAAGTTAGCGGTCCCTCAGTGTTCCACACGGCTGTCATCCAGGGCACCAACCCCAGTGAGGCCTTGAGTAGAATCAGAGGTGAGTCTCAGACTGAAATGGACGTGAAATTTGTCTTCAGTCCTTGAAACCTCTCACATCTTCCCTGAATCGGTATCTTCAAGTCAGCCCTTCCAACCACCTATTAAGAACAGTGAACCTGTAAAGACTCACCTGTTGTAGTCATGAAAAGTCACCCAGAATCCTCCCCGCTTTGTCTGCTCCACATCCCGCCCTGACTGTGCCTCTGGACAGTGATGGATGTGGGTTTCCCTGGTTTCGACAGTAGGATCTCCTGAAGACTCTTCTCAACCATGTGGACTTGTCTACTTCTAGCCTCTTCTGGTGAGAGGCCCTATTGCTGGAACTCTATAAACTAGCCCCTACCAGGGCCAATAGAATTTTGGAAAATGCAGATACCTTTCATGTTATGGCATGCATACTTTCATACGTGTAAGCCCATCAGAAGATGGGGGCCCTTCCACCATGCATAGCAGAGATATTCTGTTGCTTTAGGTAACTTAACCTTAGAAACTACCCATTGAGGGATCACCTGTCAAAGTCCACAGGCTCTGCACCCTTTCCAGGTCCTGAGGAGAGTAACCCAGGAAGACATCCCTTCCCACTCTACCCTTCTCCTCCCTTTCATCCCCAGGAAAGCTTTGGATCCAGAGCCATCATTTCTGAAGCAGTGTTAGAAAACATCTGTGAAACTACATGTGGTGACAGAGACCGTGGAACTGCTCAACAGTCCTGTGCTGCATGAAATCAGCAGTGGGAACATTTTAGGGAAATGCTTTATCCCTTGGAATACTTGTGTCAAGGTACAGGGTTGTCCTGAAGGGGGATAGGGACACCAAGAGCACAGCCAGCCCCGCCTCACTTCCTAGGGGCTCTGGATCCTATTAGGACCTGTCTTCAGGGCAAGATCGATGGGATTATTGCTTCCCACTTCTCATGTGCCAAAGAATCCTGACTCCTGACCCAAGAGTATGTTCTAACATCCTCATTCTAGTATTTCAATATATGGGATTATTCGATATTGATAAAACAGGAAATAGATTTAGTTATTTGAGATTATATCCTGCTTTGGGTAAGTGATGGATTCTGGAAACTCCAGAAGAGTGGCTGCTGTACTATGTACATGTGCAGTTTTATGGCTGGAGGAAACAAGGGATCACTAACACGGAAACATGGCGGTTAAAGTCCCCAAATACTGCGAGACCCTGAGCAGAAAGTTTTATGGATTCAGATCTAAATATCGTCAAGTACATATGATGTACATCACTCACTCACAAGAGCCAACTATACTTTTTCGAATTAATTAAACAAATTAATTTATCAAACATTTACTCAGCATGAACTGTGATTCAGGGACATAAAATTTCGTGTGAGTGTTATATTGGGCTTTCACACACAGTGTATTCTGTGTGTAATGTGTCCTCACTTAAGAGATTTAGGAACCAAAAACAAAACAAATGGAGATGTGAACTAACTTTCCCAAGATCCATGCATTAGTCCTCGAGGAGACCGAGGCTCTGCCCAGGTCATGAGTCCAAGTCCAGCGGACAAAGAAGCTTGAAACAAATGAACGGTACTCCAATGGGAGAATATTTTGATGTTCAGCTTTGGGTTTCCATCTGCTTAGGTCGGTGGACTGGGTTGTGTGAGAACAGGAGGAAAAAACCCTGTCGTTTCATGGAGGGCAACTGCTCAGCTGTGTGGCCAGTGCTGCTGTCCCAGCTGTGCGCACATGTCCCAGAAATGAGCACTGGGACATTCTCTTCCACTTCCCAAGATCGTTTTCCAGAATATTCTCTCCTCCTTGCATTTGGCTCCCTCATTTCAGAGCACTGGGATTGCTCATCTTCCTAGCCTGTTGTGACAGCTCCATCCCCAGAACTCAAACATGCCATCCACAGAGACACTTTGGTTTGGTAGATAAAGGGATAAAGATGCTGGCTCATATTGATGGGGAAGGGCTTATAATCCCAGGAATGTTCTAATCTAAGAATTGCTCCCATTTTTTGGTTGATGTTGATGCCTGAGGGCAGAGTTCAAGCACCTGCAAGAGGAGATTACCCAGGAAATGGAGTCACTGGTCCAGCTCTCAAAGGATGTTCAGGATGCTATATCCCATAATATCCTGGCCATGCTAAGGGACCAAGGGACTCTGCAGGACCTCATGGACATGGTGAGAGGGTCCCACAGCTGCCCAAGTCTGATCAAAGTTGTGAATGGGAATGTTTAGGAAATATGGCTACCAAGATACAGGAGGGAGGAGGAATGGGGGTGATCACAGGGGAATGAGAAGGATGTCTGAGATACAGAACACTGGCCCCAGGTACAATGACCAGGGCCTGAGAGAGCAGCCCCACATACTAAGGATGCTTGGAATCCCCTGGAAGAGGTAAAGAGCCCTCACCTCCACCCTTGGTTAATCATCAATAGACTCAAAAGACACAGACAAAATTATATAACAATATTATTATTATTATTGTATTACCAATAATACCAGTCTCCCCTACCTGGATCGGAACCTCTTGGGTCATTTGGATGGCTTTGGTGCCACCATCCACAATGAGATGTGCGAGGACTCAAGAGACCTATGGCTCATGTCAAGGCTCCACATCATTACCGCCTTGAAGCCATAAAGGGTAAGAGCAGTTTGGGGAAAATGTGGGAGAGTCGCAGGTTTGGCTCCAGACCTCGTGAAAGTGATGGGTTAGATGCAACTTTCCAAAACCTTTCAAATATCATGACCTTCATCCTCACATCTCACCTCTCTCCAAGGTCAGGAGGGCTTAGTGAGATCAATTCACCATGTGACACAACCAGCCTGAGGTCTAGAAAGTGACCAGCCCAAGTTCATCCAACATATCATTGTGGGTGGATCATTCCAGGCTCCAGCCTCAGAATCCCATCCTCTGGACCATGTTATGTAGCATCTTGGAGACCATCCCAAGGTCAGAAGGAGGACTTCCCAGGGCAGGGAATTTGAACTTCAAGTCTTACAGGTTATTCCTCTATCTTAGAGTTTTGTGAGCTAGAGTATCAAATTGAAAACCAAAGGAATAAGTGACCATCTACATATGAAGGCCACGTCCATCCTCTTCTCCCACTGGGCTCCCAAAAGGCAGGCAACCAGGACTTTACCTTCCAGGCAGGAAACTAGAAGTTTCTTCCCTGGAGACCCAGCCTAAGAGAAAGACCTACTGATATGGACATCTGGTTTCCCCCAAGGAAACAGCACAGAAGAAGTTCTCAGCCTTAGTTGCACACAGGAATCAGTTAAGGGGCTGTAAAAAATACTGATGCTGAGGTCCCACACCCACAACTCTGATTTAATTGTTTTGTGGTGAGAGTGGGCATAGAAAGCTTCAGAATCTCCCCAGGCCATTCTAATGTGCAACCAAACTGAGTGCTGTTGCCCTCTATTGAAGCTCATAGTTAATAAGCACTCCCCACCTGCTCAAGCCTCCAGGCTGATTTTTGACCCCTCTCTCCAAAACAAGAGCAGAGAAGCATCACCAGACACCTGAGAGACAAATGAAAAATCTGCTCAGAGAAATCAGACCACGCAGAAAGAGGAAAGTATATATACCATATGTTTGAATACCATCAACATCCTCAGAAAAATAGGAGAAAAAATATTGCAATAATGGGTTGCTATTTTAAAAGGAACACTGACGGAATAAAAAAGAGCTCTTAGAAATTAAAACTATTATAACAGAAATAAAAACTCAACAGAAGGATTAGAAGAGAAAGTTGAGAAAATTCCCCAAGAAGTACAGCAAAAACTCACAAGATGAAAAATAAGAGAGAAAAGATAAGAAATTTGAAAGAGAAGTTTAGAAAGCCTACCATCTGGATAAAACAAGTTTCAAAGAAAGAGAACACACATACAAAAAGAAAAAGGCATAGAGGAAATAATCAATGAAATAATTCAAGAGAATATCCCATGACGAGAATATGAGTTTCCAGATTTAAAAAGCCCATCAAATGTGACACAAATGGATGAAAATGGGCCCATACCAAACACATTTATGTGACATTTCAGAATTGTGGGACAAAGTGAAAATTCAGGGAGAAAAACAAAGGTTATTTACAAAATCAGACATGAAAGTGACTTTAAACTACAAGCACACAGCAAACTAGAGGCAGGGGAGCAACGCCTTCCTCACTTTCGACGGAAAGTTATTTCCAACCTATAAATCTACATCAAATATAAAGGAAGAATAAGGGCATTTTCAGATAAAGATTTTTAAGAATTACTGGCCATGCTGCCTTTTCCAGAAAGCTATAATAGGATGTGATACACTGAAATGAAAGAGAGATCGAAGAGAAGGACGTTGGCTACTAGGAAAAGAAGATTTTGTGTAGATGACAGACCGGGATTCCCAGGATGACACTCAGCACCAGGGCCAGAGTCGGGCATTTTGCCTTAGCCTTGTAACCAGGCATCCCTGACTGCGAATCCTAACCTGGCCCCTGGCTGGCTACATGGCCTTGGGCAAGTCACCTGACCTTCTGAGTTTGAGTTCCCCATTGGTGAAGTTGAGCTGGGGAATCAGGGTGAGGATTAAGCAGCTATGTGAGAAAATGCCTGAGATGTGATGGGGGCAACGATACTCATTTTTCCTCCCACATGCCTTCAGGCCCCAGAGCTGTTCCTCACCAGCTCTGTTCATAGGTCATCAAGCCTCTGTGAGGCTCAGGTCCCCACTGTAATGCAGGAAGGTTGGACCCCACACTAGCGTTCTAGGGCGCTGGGACTCTGGTCTCCCACCAATTAAGTCGAACTCACAGCATCCCAGCTGGCCACACCTCTCCCCACCCACCTGAGTGCCAGTAAGTACAGGGCATCTGAGGTCATTCTCCTCACCGCCATGATTTAATACTGTCTCAGAACTAGAACATTCCTCAAAATGTTCTCTATCAATTGTTCTCATCCATCCCTCCTGATGATTCCATAAGGTGTGGAAACAGCTGCTCCAAGAGGTTAAGCTCCTTGCCGGGATCACAGAGCTGGTCACTGGTGGGGCCATATCTCAATCTAGGCCTGTGTGGTTCCCGCACCCATGTATTTAATCAAGCTGGTTAAACTGCAGCCCCACCTCTGAACACAGAAGGTAGCTGGCTTTCTAATGTCAGTGAATTTTACGGTATATGAATTATGTCTGAATTAAGCTGCTTAAGAAAGAGAGATAGCAACAGTAATTACAAAACTAAGCAACCAAAAGAGTTCAGTGATGATTTCCTGGGAAGGTAAATGGAAGCAAGTGGGTCTGGTGAGCGGGGTCTGAGGTTTAAAAAGAAATCTTGTAAAACAATTTGATTGTTTGAACCAGTGAATGTATAACTATGATTAAAGAAAGCAAAACAAAGCATAATTGTTATCACGTGTCTAAAGGCCAGGTGGAAAGCTGGAGAATCACCCCTGGATGTGTCAGGATCAGGGTTTGAGAGTTGGATAGGAGACCCTGCCATCTCAGGGGCATGACCCCTGGGCAGGGGCAGGGCTGGAAACCCTGTGGCCCTGGGCAGGGGTTCTAGAGAGTTCCTGAGTGGGCTGTAGCCTGGGGTCTGGAACAGTCACCCTGCCACGGCCCTGGGAAAGTCATCTGAGGTATCATGTACCCTGGGAGGGCTGGAGACCTGGGCCCTGGGGAATGGAGGGATGGTGGGCTGGAGAGTTGGAGGGTTGGAGGATTGGAGGGTTGGAGGGTTGGAGGTTTGGCAGAATGGTGGGTCCAGAGCATGAGGGCTCCCCCTGCAGTTCCTTGGAGGAGGGCAGCCCCACAGCACCTCCCAGCCCTCTCCCCACCCTTCCTTCTCAGGGCCCTTCCATTGAAGAGCATCTCTCTCTCTCTCTCCGTGAGTCTGAATCTTGCATTGGGCTGGCCTCTGCTCTGGGTTGCCCCTCAGGGTCCTCTCAGCCAGCTCAACCTAAAGTCACCATCATCTCTTTTGAGGGTCCAACAGCGGCTCCTCCTCTGCTGGAGAGGATGTGCCTCTGGCTCCCCCTGCAGGCCCTGATGGCAGGACCCTCTGGAGCCCCTCTATCTGCTCTTCTCCAGGCCAGGTGATCACTTTCTTGGCCCTTTCCTCTGTAAAGATTTCAAACCAATGTCATTTAAGATTGTATCGTCCAACTCCCAACCATGTGTAAGTTTCTCTTTGGCATTAAGTGCTGGACAGAAAAGAAACGAAAAAAGTACTATACTGGTATTAAGACGAATATATTATGTATTAAGACATTCTCTTAGACCTAAAAGTTTATTACTTTCTTCAGATTTAAAATAAATTAAAACATTTTCATGGGCACTGAAAGTATTGTGGGACCTGGGTACTGTGCCTAATGGAAAAGTTGACCCCTCACTTTGTTACCAAGCAAACACAGGTTTGTTTATCAATTGCTCATGAGCACCAAAAACTGGAACGCCAGGCTTGTGGCAAGGGAAGAGGTTTATTATCGAAAGGCAGCCAGACTAGGAGATGGGCGTGAGAACTCAGATCCACCTCCTCAAATGGAAAAGATGGGGTTTTATCTGGGGTTTTAGGTAGGGGAGGGGGACCATGTGATGGGGTCTTAGGTAGGGGAGGGGAACACGTGGCCCTGCTGCTTGGTGCCTTCCCACCAGCCTGCATTTGGCCTCGAACTGAATTTCTCTTCCCTTGACTGCCTGGACTTTTTCGGTTAGTTAATTTTACTTTTTTTGTTTCCTTAAAGATTGGCACTGAGCTAAACCCTGTTGCCAATCTTTTCTTTTCTTCTTCTCACCAAAGCCCCCCAGTACATAGTTGTATATTCTAGTTGTACGTCCTTCTGGTTCTGCTATGTGGGACGCCACCTCAGCATGGCTTGATGAGTGGAGCTAGATCTGTGCCCAGGATTGGAACCAGTGAAACCCTAGGCCACTGAATCGGAGCGCGAACTTAACCACTTGGCCATGGGGCAAGCCCCTGGTTAGTTTTCATCTTCAGCCTGCTTTTGGCCTTGTGAGGCTGAATCTGGATGTCTGGATCTTGACTTCCAGGGAAAGACAGCTCACTCATATACTAAGGAGGGACAGAAAGACCTGGTTAGTTTTGAACAGTTGATTATGCTGAGTAAGCACAGCTGGAGCCAGGAAAGCTGATCTTAAAGTTATTTTTCTTCTTCTAGTTTCCTCATTGGTTTCAACTTCCCTCTAACCTCTAGGGCAGTGGAGCAGTCTCACGCCTCCCATCACGTTGGAGCCCTCAGTGTGCTCCCCCAGACTTTGGTCACAAGCTCCTCAAACCTCTCCTTTCACTCGGCCATGAGTGCTCCTCCTGAAACACACACAGTAGCTTGCAATGTCACTGCCCTGCTCACAAGCCTTCTGTGGGTCCCCAGCATCCACTGCAGTAAGTGCTCACTGAAATGGCAAGTGCTATCAAAGACTTTAGATGAAATGTTACTGGGGCCCGGAGGAGGTGAGGTTAGAGGCTATCTAGATGCTTCTATGTGGAAAGCTCAGTTATGTGTACTGGGAGGAGGGAAAAGAGAGAGGAACCCCTTCTCATTCCACCCCATCCAATCTCCCCCTCTTTAGACCTTCCTGGGCCCCTGCGACCTTGGAAAGGGAAGTAGGGCCAGCCCACAAAGAGTGACAGCTTGTCAACATATGCCACACTGTTCTAAGTACTTTGACATCAACTTGTTAGGCCTGTAACAGTCTGATGGAGGAGGCATTATTATACATAATAATAATTGTCTACAAATATTTTATATAAAGATGAAGAAACTTCCACTTTCTGGATGAGGAACCAGGGCACAGAGGGATTTAGGAACGTTCCCGGGGAACACCTGTTCTAAAACGAGGGGAAGGGAGCACTTTGCCCTGGGGCTTCTTGATCCCATGATGCCAGGTGGGAGTGATTGTAGGAATATTCCCAGGGGGTTTGACTACCTGTGATTTCCATCTGCGTGCTGATGTGAGGGACAACCCTGAGTCAGATGCATCTGGGAGCAATCTGCTCAGGGCTCCCCATTCCCCACATTTTGTTAGATGCTCAGCCCCACAGGCAGTCTTCACCAAGGCCCCCACATCCACAGCCCAGGATGACACCTGCCCTTTCTGCCCCCCAAGGAACAGTCATCCCATTCTGCAAGGGACACCAACAGCTTGATCAGAGAGCTGGGCAGCAGAGGTGAACTGGTACCCACCAACAGCCTGACTAGCGCCATGCACCTGCATCCTAGCCCTAGACAAGCAGTCTCTAAGTAGAGGCCAGCACACCAGGTCAGAACCTGGACCCCGGGAGCCCTGGCAGAGGCCCCTCCCCAGCTCTGCATCTTCTCTTGCCCCCTCCCCACATACCCTTCCAGGAAACTGAGGACTCCAAGGCCCTGGTCCCTCAGGGAGCTGCAGAGTTGGAAGGAGAGGGAGAGCCTGTACGTGGTGACGGAGGCCTTGGAGACCATGCAGGACACCACACTTCAGAGCTGCAGCAACACCAAAGGAGCAGGGCAGATGTCCCTCCTTGGGCTGGGGCATTCACACTTGCAGTATGTGCCCTGGGGGTGCAAACACAGGTGTGCTGGGGGTCCTGAAAGCCACCAAGGACCCCACCCACAACCCTGACTCCTGCCAAAGAGCTGCCCCACTAAAAGTCACCCCATCTAAACAAGAATGGGATTCCTAGGCCTTGTGTAGCTGTTCACAACTCTGACTGCATGTTATTTTAAAATACTAATGCCCAGGCATGGATCCCACCACAACCCCAATTCTGCTTTAATTGGTCTGGACTAGGACCCAATCACTGCTATTTCTTTATCTCTCCCAGGTGATTCTTACGTGCTGCTGGGTTTGATATCACAGTATCGGGGGTCTTCACCTGCCTTGGAACCAGGCATCCCTGACTGTGAATCTCACCTCTGCCCCTGGCTAGCTGTGTGGTCTTGGGCAAGTCGCTTGACACTCTGAGTTCAATTTCTCCCATCCTTGAAGTTAGGCTGGGGAATCAGGGTGAGGATTAAGCAGCTATGTGAGAAAAGTCCCCGGGACGTGCTGAGGGCAATGACACTCAATTTTCCTTCCACCTTCCTTCAGGCCCAGAGCTGCACCTCAACAGCTCTATTCTCCGGTCATCGAGCCTCTGGGGCCCTCAGGTCCCCACCTAAAGCAGGAAGGTTGGACCCCACACTCCTGTTCTAGGGCTCTGGGACTCTGATCTCCCATCAATTAAGTGGTACTCACAGCATCCCAGCTGGCCCACCTCTCCCCATCCACATGAGTGCAGGTGAGTACAGGTCACCTGAGGTCACTCTCCTAGCTGCCATGATTCAAAACTGTCTCTGAGCTAGAACATTCTTGAAAATATTCTCTATCAATCGTTCTCAACCATTCCTCCTGCTGATTCTATAAAGTGTGGACACTGGGACTCAAATAGTTTAAGCTATTTGCTCGGGAGCTCACAGCTGGTCAGTGGTGGGGCTGAAATCCCAACCTGGGCCTGTCTGGTCCAAAGCCCATGTGTTTAATCAAGCTAGTTAAACTGTAGCCCTGCCTCTGACACAGCAGGTGGCTGGCCTTCCAATGTGGGTGAATTGTATGGTATGTGAAATATATGTCAATTAAGCTGTTTAAGAAAGAGAGGTAACAAAGGTAATTATAAAACTAAGCATCCAAAAGAGTTCTGTTATGGTTTCTTGAGAAGGTCAAAGGAGAGGAGCAGGGCTGGGGGGCGGGGTCCGATGTTTAAAAGGAAATCTTGTAAAACAATTTGATTGTTTAAACTAGTGGATGTATAACTTTGATTAAAGAAAGAAAAACAAAGCATAATGGTTAGCACGTGTCTAAAGGCCAGGTGGCAAGCTGGAGAATCACACCCAGACGTGTCAGGATCAGGGTTGGAGAGTTGGATGGGAGACCCCACCCTCCCTGGGCCAGGACCCCTGGGCAGGGACAGGGCTGGAAACCTTGTGGCCCTGGGCAGAGGTTCTAGAGAGTTCCTGCATGGGTCATAGCAAGGGGTCTAGGACAGTCACCCTGCCACAGATGTGGGGCAGGGGGCCAAGGAGTCATGCACACTGGAAAGGCCAGAGACCTGAGTCCTGGGGGAGTGGAGGCATGGCTGGTTGGAGGGATGTGCGGTTAGAGAGTTGGAGGGTTGGAGGGATGGCAGATGCAGAGCGCGAGAGTGCCCCTGCACATTCCTCAGAAGGGGACAGCCCTGCAGCTCCTCCCAGCCCCCTCCCTGCCCCTCCTTCTCAGGGCCCTTCCTTTGAAGACCATCTCTCTCTCCCTCTCCATGTGTCTGAATCCCTGTTGGGCTGCCCCCTGCCTCAGGGTCCTCTCAGAAGTCCCAACCTGAAGTCACCATCATCTCCCTTGAGTGCGCAACAGTGGCTCCTCCCTTGCTGGTGAGGATGGGCCTCTGGCATCCCCTGCAGGCCCTGAACATAGGAACTGGGGGCCCCTCTGCCTCCCTTTCCCAAGGCCAGATGATCACTTTTGTTGATGCAATTAATCAATAACCAACCTATAAATCAAAATTGAGGTGAGTTTGTTATGAGCCAGAGTGAGGAATATAACCCAGGAAGGGCTTAGAAGATGTTCCAGAGGAGCATGGGGTTTCAGTACAGTCTTGTATCTTTTTAGAACAAGGAACATACATTAAACACACCCAGGATACATTTCCATCAAAGTTTCAAAGAGGTATTCAGTTGCAAATTAGCAGGTCAACATGACCCTGATGTCAGGAAAGGCACTTATCCAGGTGTTACCAATAGGGCATTACCAATAGGGTATATGAAGGGAAGGATGCTTTCTTATCTTAAGAAAGTGCCTTCTTTAGTGGTTAAGCAGATGGTCAAGGTATGTTTGATAGCCCATATGTCGGCTTGTTAGTTGAAGCCAAATCAGTTTTGAAGTCAAATAGTTACCCCATATACCTCAAAATGTGACAATCGCGTGTCGTTTTCCCCTTTTCATCAATTATCTCTTGATAGAAAGCATTGATGATCAAAATATTTTCCCTCGGCATCAGGGTGGTTGCTCCCTGCCCTGGATCCATCATGTCCCTCAGTGCTAGGCTTTTCTTTCATTGATTTGCCCAGTTATCCATGTTGGGGGGAAATAGATATAGTGGACAAGCATAGAGGTATATATTAACAGGGGAAATGTTCTATAGGCTATGTAACTTGTTAGTTGTTTTAGATTATCACACAAACATTGCACATGTGTTTTTACAAGACTTCCTATAGTTACATTGTTTATACCAATTGTAGAACAAGTAATCCAATACTTGAAATGATTAGCTTAAAAATAAATTCTTAGGCATAGCCTTAATAAAAGGGGATTCATTCAGGGTTGTAGGATCCATCAACCGTCTCAAGTTGCTGAGTAATCATTACTCTAGCTTGTATGCAACTCATACAACACTGAAAAAACAGTAATTAGTTTGAATATTATGACTAATACAAGAAATTGAAGGAGTAATAGAAATAGGAATTGCAATCCAGAACCCAAATGGAAGCCAATACCGGAACAGAGCCAACTAAACAAATCAAGACCAGGTATAGGATCACTTAAGGCATTCATCTGCTTTTTTCTTTTCATGTGCCTTAGCAGAGATGATACATGGGAGGAATCATCAGGTATAAAACACAGCATTCAGTTTGAATGATATATACGTACCACCTTGGGATTCTGTAAGACTATATAAGGCCATTCTATTTTGAAAGACAGCCTTTCTCGTTAAAGACATTTCAGTATCTAATAAGGCTATTCCTGCTTGACTACTGTTAAGGGCTTCTCCATGTGTTACAATATCCTCTCGCCCCAAAGGAAGCACTATAGCTAGTTGCTCTGTGGTCATACCAGTGGAACACTGAATGAGCCCATCTGGCCTTAATGAGAGGGAGATTGGCAACAGGTGTCAGCTCAGTCTGACTCCTTCCCTGCATCCAAGGGAAACTCAGAGTGCAGGGTTTTAGGAATCCAGGCAGTAGCCAAGGCCAGAGATTTGTTCCACATAAGCATTGAGTTCCATTAGCAGCCACCCAATAAATGCCTGGCCTTTGAGACAAGTCTATTCCAAATCAGTCACTTTCTTCAAATACAATAGTATTTTGAAACCTTAAATCGAACAATTATAAAATAGGTATACAGTTAAAGCATAACAAAGGTTTGAATGAGGAGATACAAGGTTGGGAAAACAGGCCTGGTCCAGACTGTTGGGACAGCTGTCTACAACAGATGCCATATTGTCCAACTGGTTTGGAGATATTTGTCTTGGTCAGTTGAAGTCAGGTGTCAGGAATAGGAAATGAAACTGACTCAAGTGGAGAGGTCTTTTTTAAACAAGAAATGTGAATCCATGAGTCTATGCCTTTTGATTTTGCAGCGCATGAATTGGTTACAAGTACCTGGTATGGTCCTTTTCAATGGGGCTGCAAAGAGTCTTTTATATGATGCCTCTTCCAATAAATAAATTCTCCAGGTTATAGTCCATGATCCTTAAGGTCTGGAAGCTCTCTGTGAAAAGAATCAGCTACCAAACTTTCATGAGACTCTGACAACAATGTAATATCTCCCTTAAGTGAAGCTGGCTCATATATTTCATCATCTAATTGCATAGGCTGTCCTGGTATTATTTCAAAAGGAGACAGCCGACGCTTACCAAAGGGCGTAGATCTAAGAGTGAAGAGCACTAGTGGACAAACAGATTTAATTTACCTAAAGATGTCACTCTTCTCAAGGAAAGTCATCAACCCACTGTGAGAGCATACAGACCATTACAAGATATATTTATATCCTTGGGATTGTGGCATTTCAACAAAGTCCAACTGACATACCTCAAAGGGTCACTTAGGAAGGGGAAAGTGGCCTTGTAATCCATGAGTTTCCCTAGATTATATTTTGGGCATATAGCACAAGTATAGGCTTTATGAGTCACTGTGGGAGAAAGTGTTCAAAAGTATTGTTTCCCCCCTTTCATTGCCACCTTTATTTCTTTTCTTCCCTGGCCATTTCTTGAGCCTATAGAAGGAGACCTTTCACTGGCTTAGTAAAAGTTAATTGAAAGTAGTGGGCATTCTTGAGGCTGGACAGCATATCCAGCTTGATAACATCCTTGCTTATAGTTTAAGTAAGACCTATCTGTAAACCAATTAAGTAATAGAGAGCAGTTGTGGTCTATTCCTCTTGTGATGTTGGAAGCAAAGTAGAAGGGTTAAAATAGTGAATAATCTTTATCTACACAATATAATCTAAGAAGGTTTAGCATCATTTACTTGACAATGCTTCCCATGCAATTTAGTATACCAAACAAGCCTAAATACTATCCCCTCCTTTACAGGAAGAGACAACAAATTTCTTGAGAAGTCTCAGGGGTCACTAAAATCCTCAGAGAAATTCTCTCCCTTCTTCCAGGTCAAAAGAAAGCCTTTATTCAGGATTTGAATATGTCTTGGGGGGCTAGAGAGCAGCTTGTGAAAAATATCAAAAGATTTTAAAATACTTGGTCAAACAAGGTCAAGCGTCTGCTGATGTTGTCATTGTGAAACAGTCAAGGGCAAACAGAGCATATCCCTTTTAAGAGGGAAAGCCAAATTATAATTCTTATACCAGCTTACTTTTTATATTAAAATGTTTACTTAGGGGCCAGCCTGGTGGCACAACGGTTAAGTTCACATGTTCCACTTCTCAGCGGCCCAGGGTTCGCCAGTTCGGATCCCAGCTGAGGACATAGCACCACTTGACAAAAAGCCATGCTGTGGTAGGCGTCCCACATATAAAGTAGAGGAAGATGGGCATGGATGTTAGCTCAGGGCCAGTCTTCCTCAGCAAAAACAGGAAGATTGGCAGTAGTTAGCTCAGGGCTAATCTTCCTCAAAAATATAATAATAAAATGTTTATTTAATTGGATTTACTTTAATCTTAGCCAACTTGACCAAGCATAAAACTCTCTTAGACTTTTTCTTTCACAACCCTATAACTTTCTTTCAACATTCAGAATTTGTCCCATGCTTTCATTCTTCCCTTCTAATATTTTGGGACAAATTTAACTTTCTTAACCCAACAAACTAAAATACTTCCATTCTTTATACCTTCTTTACTGAAAATGTAATTTGCTTTCCTTGTATACAGAGCTATTTTTATTATTTTTAGTAGCTTTAATTACGTATATTAATTAGAACTTTTAACCCTTACAGACCTTAATTTCTTAAGTAAAAACTAAGTGAGCAATTGTAAACTTTCTTTTACATTAGCATTTTGGGACTTGACAAAGTCATAGATACCTTTTATAATTTCTAGAAAAGTGTTACCTTTGTAGTACAATCTTTCAATAAAATTTACAAGACATGTTTACTAATAGATCCAAATAGCTTTTAGTTTCTCTGTAATAAGAAGCCAAAAGTAGATAGATACGTTTAGCAATAATGTTTCAATATTTTATCTTATTTGAAAATAACCCAGATACTCAACAAGTTTTTATCATTTAACTTAATTTAGCAAAACTCTAAAGTTTTAAGTTACCAAAAAGAATTTGAAAGCTGTTTTTTTCAAGTATTCAGACCATAAAACATAATTATTGCACCCACAAACTCTTACACATTTATATCTTCTAAATCATTTGTTTCTGACAATATGTTCAGATTAGCCCCGAAAACTTCATGAGACATTAGACAAAATTAGCTATCATTTAAAGCTATTATTTTGCTTATGAATTTATAACAGATAACAAGAGCTTACTTGGCTAGTAAAACCAGGCTGCATGTCTGCATCATATCCAAATACTGACAATCCTGGGACATACCTTCTCAAGCAAACCAACAAACTTAAAGAAGCTTTTGTTTACCAAAGCTTAATTTGTCTCATGTTAACTTGAAAGACATTCGGTTAATTTCATTGAGAATTTATGTAAGCACTTGCCTTAAGACAATTAAACAGAGCTCTTAAATTTGGCCATACCATCCATAGGTAAAAATATCACACACATATAACATACATATTGACACACATACAGAGTCTGCACACATGTTGTTTTAAAACTACTGCCATGAATCAGGTACAATAATACTCTAGTTATTAATCCAAATATTCTTTTAAGCCTTTTTACTGATATTTGTAGAGAAGACACTCAAGATGCTAGACTTTGGGCGAGACTGCTCTAATGACCATTTTTCTGGCCTTTTTTTCCTTCAGTTTTAGGAATTGGTGATGAGCTAGATAACAGGTCCCAGAGAGGCGAGGCCATAATCCTTTCTGAGATAAAGGAACTAGGTGGAATATGACCTTCCCTAGAACAGCTTTTCCAGTCTCACAGGGATTTGTAAGTTGAGGACATCTGTTCAACCCAATCACCCTAATTTGCTTTCTTCCTTCTGGGTGCTTAGTTTTAATTTAACTTAGGAAAGAAGGCCTGCAAAGAAAATTCCTATCAGGTTCTGAATATCAGCTTCGAGTTTGGCCAAATTTCTGATCCTAAATTGCTAAATCCTTTCAAATACCTTGTCATTTTCAGCCAGGAGAAACAGTAACTACCTGGCGGTATTGAACAGTTCCAGTAAACTTTAAGTGTAGCACTTTCCCAGAAAATCTCTCAGAGTCTCATTAACTCATAGATTACGGGAGAAGTGGGGCCAGGCCCCAAAGGGTGACAGCCTATCAACACATGCCCCACTATTCTAAGTACTTTGCCATCAACTCATTGAACCTGTAACAATCCAATGGAGGAGGCATTATTATAAAGAATAATAATTGTATCAAAATGTTTTATATAAAGATGAATAAACTTCCACTTTCTGGATGAGGAAACCAGGGCCCGGAGGGATGTAGGAACGTTCCTGGGGAACACCTGTTCTAAAATGAGGAGAAGGGAGCACTTCGCCCTGGGGTTTCTCGGTCTCATGCCACCAGTGGGGAGTGATCATGGGAATATTCCCAGGGGGTTTGACCATCTGTGATTTCCACCTGTGTGCCGATGTGAGGAATAACCCTGACTCAGATGCAACTGGGAGCAATCTGCCCAGGGCTCCCCACTCCTCACCTTCTGTTAGAAACTCAGTCACGCAGGCAGCCTTCACCAAGGCCCCTGCATCTGCAGCCAGGATGACACCTGGCTTTTTGCCCCCAAGGAATGTGTCATCCCATCTTGCAAGGGACACCCAGAGCTTGGTCAGAGAGCTGGGCAGCAGAGGTGAACTGGTGCCCGTCGACAGCCTGACCAGCGCCCTGCACCTGCGTCCCTTCTGCCTGATGAGGAAGAAGCTCAGATGCCACCCTTGGCCTTGGGACACACCCCCCCATCCCCACGGACTTCTCCCTCATGGACGTTCTGGAGCCCTACTCCCCCGTCCCAGGTACCTTCAGGTGGGGCCCATGGGCGGCTGAGTGGAAGGGACTGCAGGGCAGCTCACCAAAAAGACAGATTCCTGCAGAGCAGGCTGACATCCTCTGCTGAGGAACCCAGAGCCCCCAAGGCTGCTGGCCTGGAGCGTGCCATGGGCACCCTGTGCAGCGGGTGCCTCCCATGTGGGAAAAGGATGAACCAATTTCTTCCTTCTGTCCCCATCTGTGTGATAAGTAATGAAGATAATCGTTTTAAACACAATAATAATTAACATGGATTAAGTCCTTGCTGTGTGCCAGGGCCCATGTTGGCAGTTCCTCCATTAATCTTGGCAACCGCCCACAGAGGAAGACCCTGTCATTCTTCCATCCTCTTTCCTAGATCAAGAAGTTGAGGCTCCAAGAGTTAGGTGACACCCAACCATTGAGAGGAGGGGGCCAAATTGGAACTCAGGGCTGAGGCCATAGCCACACTCAACCCTACCTCCCTCACTATATGGCTCTAGCCTCGACCTCTCTCCCCACAGAGGTGAGCTAGAGCGAACCCATCCATGTGCAGGAGGTGGTGGCAGGAGCCATGACAGGGGCCATTAGCGTGAGCACTGGGCATCAAGGGAAGGTGATGGGGAGTGGTGGAGTGACCCGCAGCTCTGCCCTGGTTGTACAGACCCTCAGGGTTTCCCCCACACATGGGAGACACTGGTGGAGAAGAGGTAAGTGTTCGGGTGGGTCAACCAGGCAAGTGGGGTTCTCTCCAAGCTGAAGTCTGTCTGTGGGCACAGTTCCCCCGAGCTGGAGTGGGGTTTACGGGCAGGAGAGAACAGCCCAAGGCTCCTGCCAGCTTGAGGCCTGGAGTGAAGCCACTCTGAAGTGTGGGTTGGGATGGGGAGTCCACTGTTAGCAGTGAAGCCTGGGGGCCCAAGGATGAGAGTGGGCAGTGAGAGGGACTAATATTAGGCCAGAGATTTCAACCCAGATGTTTTTAGAGCCAGGAAACAAAACAGAAATGTGGGAGCTGCTGGAAGTGACGCAACAGGGAGTGGTGTGAATTGTGGCAAACTGGGGACACATACATGACTGAAACTGGCAGTGGCTTCTGAGCTGCCACTGGTTGTTGCCAGGCAGGAATGTGAGCTCAAAGGCCCAATTTTTCAAGAGAAGCTAGAAATTGGGGAGTTCGGGTGAAACCCACCAATTTTTTTATTTCCTCAACATTTTTAAATACCATGTAGGTCAAGTAACTTATCCCTCTTGCCCAAAGCAACTTACAAAAGCCAGATTGTGGCCTCTGGTCTGGACATTTTGAACCTTGTAGAAGATGGATGTCTCAGACTTTCCTCAGTTTCTCCCCTTTTCCACCATCCCCACCTAGCCCCAGACAAGCAGGCCCTAATTAAGGCCTGCCACACTCAGGGAGCCTGAACCCTGGGATCCCAGGCATAGGCACCTCCCCAGCTCTGCCTCTTCTCCTGCACACTCCATACATCCTTGCAGGAAACTGAGGACTCCGATGTCCTGGTTCCTCAGGAAGCTGCAGAACTGGAAGGAGCGGGAGAGAACCTGTGCATGGTGATGCAGTCCATGGAGACCATGCAAGACAGCACACTCAGAGTGGCATCAACACTGTGGGAGCAGGGCAGCTGTCCCTCCTTGGGCTGGGCCATTCACAGGTGCAGAGTATGGATGGGCAGTGCAAACGCGGTTGTGCTGGGGGTCCTGAAATCTACCAAGGGGCCCCAGCGAATACCTAACTCCTGACAAAGAACTGCCCCACTGAGCATTACCCCATCTAAACAAGAATGGGATTCTTAGGAGCATGATGGCAGAGTGAGTTCTCCTGGCAACCTCTCCCCTTCACCATACAATGAAAAAGACATTGATCATCCAACAGAGGACATCCACACAACACAAAAGACGTCTAAGAGACCCAGACAGTCACATATCGGAGGATGGAGAGGCTGGAGCCCCCTCTGAGGAGGTGGAACGGGGGAAGAGAAAACTTCACTCCCTCCCCAAAAGACTTCAATGCCAGACTGTGGGCAGCCTCTGAGAGGGAAGGAAGCGGAGAGGGGATGCTCCTTCGTGGTGACATCAAAGATCCCCAAGGTCCCACAGCCTGGGGGAAAACCCCTAACATGGTGAAAGCTAATATGCATATGGCCTTATCAAGCCAACACCCCAGAGAAGCAGATAGCAAGAGCAGAGCAAAAAAGCCCATGAGGGCAAGCAGAAGAAAGAGGCCCTCCCCCCACCTGCCCAGTGCCAGCTCTAGCAGCTGGGATCCTGGTGGAAAGCAGAGAGCTCAGAATCTACAGCTCTTGACCCCACACCCAGTGGTGATAGGGAGTAACTGCAAACAAATAATACCAGGTTGTGAAAGATCAAGCCATGCCCTCTACCAGTAGCAAAAATTATATTAACTCTCCAGACCAGAGAGAAAATGACAAGTACCCAGAAATCAGTCCTGATGACACAACAATACATAATTTAAATGACAGAGAATTCAAAATAGCTATCAAAAAACTTGAGTTAAGAGAGAATGTAGAGAAACAATTCAATGACTTCTGGAGCTGTTTCACAAAAGAGATTGAAACTATCAAGAAGAATTGGTCAGAAATATTGGAGACGAAAGACACAATCGATGAGATGAAACAAAAATATGGATTCCCTGAATGTTCAAGCGGACATCATAGAGGAGTGAATCAGCGTAATTGAGGATAGACCTGTCAAATGCTCCAGATAGAGGAGAAGAGAAAATTAAGACAAAAAGAAATGAAGAAAGTCTCTGAGAAATATCCAACTCAATTAGGAAATGCAACATAAGAATTATAGGTATTCAAGAGGGAGAAGAGAATGAGAATGGAGCAGAAAGCTTGTTCAAGGAAATAATAGCAGAGGACGTCCCAAACCTAGGGAAGCAGATGGAAATCTGTGTGGAAGAGTCTACCAGAATTCCTAAATATATCAATGTAAAAAGACCTACTGCAAGGCATATAGTAGTGAAACTGGCAAAAGTGAATGACAAAGAAAGAATACTAAAAGCAGCAAGGCAGAAGAAAATAACCTACAAAGGAACCCCTATCAGGCTTTCAGTGGATTTCTCTGCAGAAAACTTACAGGCTAGGAGACACTGGAATGACATATTCAGATCTTTGGAGGACAAAAACTTTCAGCCAAGAGTACTCTATCTGGTGAAAATATCCTACAGATATGCTAGGGAAATAAAAACTTTCCCAGATATACAAAAGCTAAGGGAGTTCATAGCCACAAAACCCACCCCCCTACAAGAAATCCTCAAGAAGGCCCTCATACCTGTAAAAAAAGGGAGAAGGGGTTACAAAGCATGGAGTAAGGAGAGAAATAGGTAGACAAAATCATAAAATTGTAGCTATACATGAGAACAGGTTAGCAAATAAGAATAGCATTAAAGGTAAATGGAAGGAAAATACCAAAAACAAAGATAATCTTGCCATTTTAACCACAAACTCACAACATGATATGGAATAACATGTGAGAAAACAACTTAGGAGGGCAAGAGGAACGGGACTGAATTGGTTTAGTTGAAGGAAATGAGAGGCCAGCAGAAAATAGACTATCTTATCTATGAGATTTTGAATACAAACCTCATGGTAATTACACAAGGAAGAAGCCCACTTAAGACAGAGGCAGAGTTCTCGTCAAGATGGCGCTGTGAGCAGACGTTGAACTCGCCTCCTCCCACGAACACAACCAGGTTACAACAATTTTGGGAAGCATCACCCTGGATTGAAAACTGAAAACTGGATAAAAAGAACCCCCACGACAAGGGACAGTCCTGACGAAAGCAGAAGAGGCAGTAACTCCAGCCGGAGAGGAAAAAATCCACCTTTGGGAGCAGCAGAGCTTCTCAGCTGGCCAGGCGGGAGCCAACCTAAGGTACGCAGCCCTCCCTGGAGGAATGAGGTCCAGAGCGGGGGCAATACGGCTATAACCATCCTTCAGACTCAGCCCAAATGAGATGGGAGTCTTACTATCTGGCTTTGCTGGCTATTAACTACAGCGAGGACACCCCAGAAAATCTATCGGCCGAAAGCCAAAAAGATCCAGGTCTTAAAAGGCCCACGCACAAACTCACTCATTGCAGCAACCTAAAATCACCAGAGAGAAGGCTGACTGTCCTTTGGTGAAACAAGACTCACCTGGTGGGCTCTGGTGGCATCTTGGTGAGAGGAGGATCCTCTCCTGAGACTGAGACATTGGTGGGGGCCGTTGTTCTGAGCTGGTCCAGGTGTGCTGATACAGACACCGGTGGGGGCCATTGAGGTGCATCCCTTGGGCTGTTAGCCCAGGGGGCTGCCACACCCACTAGAGCACAGATTTAATCCAGTTCAGCCAGGGCAGGCAACCTGCCCTAGGGACTGGCCCCACCTAACAGCAAGCCCTCAGGCTACTTTTCAGCCTGCATTGACTGAGTGCCTTGACCCTCTACAGGTAGGCAAGGGTGTCTGCCTCTGTGGGGCAGGGCTTGTGTGAGGACCAGGTGAACTGTGGGGGGCATTGGGGCCGAGGTGGGGGCCTCTGCAGTGTGGTGGTGGGGTACCCTCCAGGGGGTTGAGAAGTGTGCACGGACCAGGACTGTGTTGACAGTGTATGTGGTCCAGAGGCGGGTGAGGCTTATCAGCAGCAGAAGACTTGTGCTTCACAAATAGCCATAAAAAGGATCAGCCCCACCTTCCAAAGGCTGAAACAACTGAGTGCCTCCATGACAAGGGCTAGCCCCACTCAGCTGCACTCCTAAGAGAACTGACATCAGCCTTGTTGGCCTCAGGCCTGTCACAACTGTACACCCCTGAGCCTAGCAACCAGCCACACTGGGTACAAACCCAATTAAGAGGACACTTGCAATAAAAGTGTGCTAATAGACTTTGTAGCCAACAGAGCGGAGGCCCCTCCAAACCGGATTTATAAACAGCTGGCCAGGGAAGGATAGATCAGACTCCCTGGGTACCTGCAGTGGGAGCAACCCTGCCACAGCAGAAGAACACAAGTAGCCCACAAAGGGGTCATTCCTGGTTCTTATGGTCTGGTGACGAGAGGGAAGCACACTGTTGGGCCTCATAAGGCATTTCATACATAAGGCCACTTCTCCAAGATCAGGAGACATAGCCGACTCGCCTAGTACAACAAAAATAGCACAAAGAGGCATAATGAGGAGGCAAAGGAATACTTTCCAAGCAAGGGAACACTACAAAACACCAGAAAAAGAACTAACTGAAACAGAAACTAGCGACCTCCTTGACAAGGAATTCAAGCAAAATATAATGAGGATGCTCACAGATATGCAGAGAAGAATGGATGAACACAGTGAGCACATCAGCAAAGAATTGGAAGATATAAAAAAGAACCAATCAGAAATGAAGAATACAATATTTGAAATGAGAAATTCACTAGAGGGACTCAATAGCAGAGTAGAGGAAGCAGAAGAACGGATCAGCGAGCTAGACGAAAGACTAGTGGAAATCACCCAAGCAGAACAGAAAAGAGAAAAAAGAATTAGACAGAATGAGAACAGTGTAAGGGAACTCTGGGACAATGTCAAGCGTGCTAACATTCGGATGATAGGGGTCCCAGAAGGAGAAGAGAGAGACAAAGGGGCAGAAAATTTATTTGTCGAAATAATAGAGGAAAATTTTCCTCACCTGAGGAAGGAAACAGACATCCAAGTTCAGGAAGCACAGAGAGCTCCAAACAAGAGAAGCCCAAAGAGGCCCACACCAAGACATATTATAATCAAAATGTCTAAAATTAAAGACAGAGAGAATCCTAAAAGCAGCAAGAGAAAGGCCACAAGTGACATATAAAGGGAAGCCCATCAGGCTGTCAGCAGACTTCTCAGCCTAGACCCTACAGGCGAGAAGAGAATGGCACAACATATTTGAAGTGCTAAAAGGAAAAAACCTACAACCAAGAATACTCTATCCATCAAGGCTGTCATTCAGAATGGAAGGAGAGATAAAGAGCTTCCCAGACAAGCAAAAATTAAAGGAGTTTATCACTAAGAAACCAGTTCTACAAGAAATGCTGAAGGGACTTATTTAAATGGGAAAGTAATGACCACAAATAGAGATAAAAGAAAAAAATATTATCGAAAAAAAACAAAACAACAACAAGAAAAAGCAGGCAATAAAATCACTTGTAAGGTAAAAGTATAGTAAAGGCAGCAGATCAACTACCTGTGAAGGTAATATGAAGGTTAAAAGACAAATGTACTAAAATTACCACTTTCAATGATAAGAGGGTAATGGATATACACACACTAAACAAAAGACTATATATGATGTGAAAAACATATAATGTGGCAGGAGGGGAGTGAAAAAGTAGGGCTTTTAGAAAGAGGTCAAGCTAAAGAGTCTATCTACTCAATATAGACTGTTACATGCACAGTATATTAAATAGGATCCTCATGGTAACCACAAACCAGAAACCTATAACAAGCAGGAAAAAAAGTAAGACAAAAGAAATCAAACACATTACTAAAGATAGCCATCAAACCAGAAGTGAAGAGAGCAAGAGGAAAAGAAAGGAACTGAGAACTACTAAAACACCCCAAAAAAAGAAAAAGTGACAAAATGGCAATAAATACATATTTATCAATAGCTACTTTAAATGTCAATGGATTAAATGCTCCAATCAAATGCCATAGGGTGGCCAACTGGATAAAAAAACAAGATCCATGTATATGCTGCATACAAGAGACACACTTCAGACCTACAGACACTCACAAACTGAAAGTGAAAGGATGGAAAAAGATACTCCATGAAAACGGCAAAGAAAAGAAAGCGGGGGTAGCAATACTTATATCAGACAAAATAGACTTTAAATCAAAAACTGTAATAAGAGACAAAGATGGGCACTACATAATGATAAAGGGAACAATCCAACAAGAAAATATAACACTTGTAAATAGCTACGCACCCAACATAGGAGCACCTAAATATATAAAGCAATTATTAACACACATAAGAGGAGAAATAGACAGGAACACAATAATAGTAGGGGACTTTAACACTCCACTTACACCAATGGATAGATCATCCAAACAGAAGATCAATACGGAAACACTCGCCTTAAAGGACACATTAGACCAGAGGGACTTAGTAGATATATACAGAACATTCCATCCAAAAACCACAGAATACACATTCTTTTCAAATGCCCATGGAACATTCTCCAGGATTGATCACATTAGGCCACAAAACAAGTCTCAATAAATTTAAGAAGATTGAAATAATACCGTGCATCTTTTCTGACCACAAAGGTATGAAACTGGAAATCAACTACAGAAAGAAAACCAGAAAAGCCACAAAAATGTGGAGATTGAACAAAATGCTACTGAACAATGATTGGGTCAATGAAGAAATCAAAGAAGAAATAAAAAAATTCCTGGAGACAAATGAAAATGAAAATACGACATGCCAAAATCTGTGGGATACAGCAAAAGCGGTTCTACGAGGGAAGTTTATAGCAATTCAGGCCTACCTCAACAAAGAAGAAAAATCCCAAATAGACAATCTAAAAGTGCACCTAAAGGTACTGGGAAAAGAACAACAAACAAAGCCCAAAATCAGCAGAAGGAAGGAAATAATAAAAATCAGAGCAGAAATAAATGAAATAGAGACTAAAAAAACAATACAAAAAATTAATGAAACCAAGAGCTGGTTCTTCGAAAAGATAAACAAAATTGACAAACCCTTAGCTAGACTCACCAAGAAAAAAAGAGAGAAGGCTCAAATAAATAAAATCAGAAAGGAAAGAGGAGAGATTACAATGGACACCTCAGAAATACAAAAGATAATAAGAGAATACTATGAAAAGCTATACGCCAACAAATTGGATAATCTAGAAGAAATGCATAAATTCTTAGAAACATACAACCTTCCAAAACTGGACCAAGAAGATGTAGAAAATTTGAATAGACCGATCACCAGTAAGGAGATCGAAACAGCAATTAAAAACCTCCCAAAAAATAAAAGTCCAGGACCAGATGGCTTCCCTGGTGAATTCTACCAAACATTCAAAGAACACTTAATACCTATCCTTGTCAAACTCTTCCAAAAAATTGAAGAGGAGGGGAGGCTTCCTAACTCCTTCTACGAAGCAAACATTATCCTGATACCAAAACCAGACAAGGACAACACAAAAAAAGAAAATTACAGGCCAATATCACTGATGAACATCGATGCAAAAATCCTCCACAAAATACTAGCAATTCGAATACAGCAATACATTAAAAAGATCATACATCATGATCAAGTGGGTTTCATTCTGGGGATGCAGGGATGGTTCAACATCCACAAATCTATCAACATGATACACCACATTAACAAAATGAAGAATAAAAATCACATGATCATCTCAATAGATGCAGAGAAAGCATTTGACAAGATACAGCATCCATTTATGATAAAAACTCTAAATAAATTGGGTATAGAAGGAAAATACCTCAACATAATAAAGGCCATATATGACAAACCCACAGCAAATATCATTCTCAATGGAGAAAAACTGAAAGCTATCCCTCTAAGAACAGGAACCAGACAAGGATGCCCACTGTCACCACTCTTATTTAACATAGTATTGGAAGTCCTAGCCAGAGCAATCAGGCAAGAAAAAGAAAGAAAAGGGATCCACATTGGAAAAGAAGTGAAACTGTCACTCTTTGCAGATGACATGATTTTATATCTAGAAAACCCGAAAGAGTCCACTAAAAAACTTTTAGAAATAGTAAAGGAATACAGTCAAGTTGCGGGATACAAAATCAATGTACAAAAATCCATTGCGTTTCCATAGACTATCAACGAAGTAGCAGAAAGAGAAATTAAGAATACAATCCCATTTACAATTGCAACAAAAAGAATAAAATACCTAGGAATAAACTTAGTGAAAGAGGTGAAAGATCTGTACACTGAAAACTATAAAACATTGTTGAAAGAAATCGAGGAAGACACAAAGAAAGGGAAAGATATTCCGTGCTCTTGGATCAGAAGAATTAACATTGTTAAAATGTCCATACTTCCTAAAGCAATCTATAGATTCAACGCAATCCCTATCAAAGTTCCAACAACATTTTTTGCAGAAATAGAACAAAGAATCCTAAAATTTATATGGAACAACAAAAGACCCCGAATAGCCGAAGGATTCCTGAGAAAAAAGAACAAAGCTGGAGGTATCACACTCCCCGATTTCAAATTATACTAAAAAGCCACAGTAACCAAAACAGCATGGTACTGGCACAAAACAGACACACAGATCAATAGAACAAAATTGAGAGCCCAAAAGTAAACCCACACATTTATGGACAGCTAATATTCGACAAGGGAGCCAAGAGCATACGATGGAGAAAGGAGAGTTTCTTCAATAAACGGTGTTGGGAAAACTGGACAGCCACACACAAAAGAATGAAAGTAGACCATTCCCTTACACCATGCACAAAAATCAACTCAAAGTGGATTAAAGACTTGAATGTAAGACCCGAAACCATGAGACTTCTAGAAGAAAACATAGGCAGTACGCTCTATGACATTGGTCTGAGCAGCATATTTTCAAGTCCCATGTCTGACCGGGCAAGGGAAACAAAACAAAAAAAGAACAAATGGGACTACATCAAACTAAAAACTTTCTGCACAGCAAAGGAAACCATCAACAAAACGAAAAGACAACCTAACAATTGGGAGAAGATATTTGCAAACCACATATCAGATAAGGGGTTAATATCCAAAATATGCAAAGAACTCATACAGCTCAACAACAAAAAAATGAACAATCCAATTAGAAAATGGGCAAAAGATCTGAACAGAGATTTCTCCAAAGAAGAAATACAGATGGCCAACAGGCATATGAAAAGATGCTCAACATCATTAGCTATCAGGGAAATGCAAATCAAAACTACAATGAGGTATCACCTCACTCCGGTCAGAATGGCTATAATTAACAAGACAGGAAACAACAAATGTTGGAGAGGGTGTGGAGAGAAGGGAACTCTTGTTCACTGCTGGTGGCAGTGCAAACTGGTGCAGCCACTATGGAAAGCAGTTTGGAGTATCCTCAGAAAATTAAGGATAGATCTACCATATGATCCAGCTATTCCACTGCTGGGTATTTATCCAAAGAACTTGAAAACACAAAGGCATAATGATACTTGCACCCCTATGTTCATTGCGGCATTATACACAATAGCCAAGACCTGGAAGCAAGCTAGGTGCCCATCAAGGGACGAATGGATAAAGAAGATGTGGTATTTATACACGATGGACTACTACTCAGCCATAAGAAATGACGAAATCCAGCCATTTGTGACAACATGGATGGACCTTGAGGGTATTATGCTGAGTGAAATAAGTCAGAGGGAGAAAGTCAAATACCATATGATCTCACTCATAAGTAGGAGATAAAAACGACAAAAAAAAAACACATAGCATTAGAGATTGGACTGGTGGTTACCATTGGGGAAGGGGGTAGAGGTGAGGGCAAAAGGGGTGATTAGGGTCACATGTGAGGGGATGCACTATAATTAGTGTTCGGGTGGTGAACATGATGTAATGTATCCAGAATTAGAAATATGATGTACATCCGAAAAAAATAAATTTTTTTTTTAAAAAAAGACAGAGACAGAGATCAGAGTGATGCATTCACAGGCCAAGCAATGTCAGAAATCGCTGGCATCTCCCAGAAGCCAGAAGAAGAAAGGGAGGATTGTGCCCTAGAGCCTTCACGGGGAGCATGCCCGTATGACACCTGGGAACGTGTTTGAGGAGAGAGTTGGTCAAAAGAATAGACAAGGACCCTCAATTAGAAGGACTTTGGTGACTTGAACCAAAGGAAATTCCCAAAGCGTTGTAAGAACCAAGTAAGACTGGGAGTTTAGCTAAAAGTGACAACCATAATCACAGAATATGAGAGCCTTAGAAATAAACAGAAATCATCTAGTCAAAAAAACTTCATTTTACAAGGGAGGAAGCCCAAATCTCAAGTAAAATAACTCACCCGTATCACTTATCTCTGCTGAACCTTCAACCTCTCCCTCACTGCTGATGCTTCCTCTTGGTCCTCCGTCCTGCTCAAGCGGAAAGAAGTTCTCACCCAACCCTCCAACCGCCTCCCACCCGAGGAACCTACTGCCTTAGAACCATCTCCTTTTCCCCGCCAACAGGGAGGGAACTTTTCGAGATGTCCACCCTTGCCATCTCCACACCTTCACCTCCCACTCTTCCTCAACCCACACCAGGGCGACTTCAGGGCCCATCGCGCCCCACAAATAGACCTGCTGACCTCCCTAAATGACATCCATGTCGCTAAACCTAATACATATGTTTTACGTATTAATTTTTTTTAATTTCTCAGAAACATTCAAATCTTTTGGCCTTTTTCTCCTCGAAAAACACTCTTCCTAAAATGTTGATGATTCAACACACTCCTGGTTTTTCCTCCTTCCTCTAGCCCCCTGCATTGATTTCTATTGCTGTTCTACAAGTTACCACAAGTTTAGCAGCTTAAAACAACATTTGTTTATTGTCTCACACTCTGTAGATCATAATTCCAGACAAGCTTGCCTGGGCTCTCTGCTTTGGTCTCACAAGGCCAAGTCAAGGTTCTGGAGGCTCTGGGAAGAACTTGCTTCCAGCTCATTCAGGTTGTTGGCAGGATCCAGCTCCTTGCAGCAGCGGGACTGAGGTCCAGGTTTCCTTGCTGGCTGTCTAAAGGGGCCTCATTCTCAGCTCCTTAAAGCTGCCACTCTTCCTTCTCACGTGGCCTGCTCCATCCTCAAAGCTAGTGACAACACAGGGAATCCTTCTCTTGCTTGGAATTTCTCTGAATTCTTCTGTCATCAGCTGAAGGAAATTCTCCCTTTTAAGGATTTATTTGATTAGGTTGGACCCATCGAGATATCTCCATTTTTAAGATCAACTGTGCTGTACAACATAACATAATCACATGAGTGAATTCACAGTCACGGGTTTCCAGGGATGAGGGCATGGGATCTTCGGGACCATTCCTAAAAATTCTGCCTACTATACCACCCCATTGTTATTTCCTTTCCTGGCTCAACCTCCTCCAACCACCTTTCAATGTTGGAGATCCTCAGGCTCGGTCTTAGGAATACTTCTCTTCTTCCACGTACTGCCTCTGAAGTCAATCTTCCTCATCTATCCCCATGCCTTCAATTACCTTCTATGGAGCAATAACTCCCAAACTTACATCCTGAACTCAACTTCTCTTCTCAACTCCACACCATTATTTCAAACCACCTGTTCAACGCCTTCACTTGGAGATCTCACAGACCTTTCCAATTCAATACACCCAAAGTTCAGGTAACATCTTCCCTACCCAAGCCTGGTTTGCAGCTATAGCTCCTCAAAACACAGCACTACAAAAAGCCCACTGCAGAAGCCAAAAACTTAGACCCAATTCTGTCATTCTTGACCCAAATTCTCTCTACATCACTCTGAATATTCATTCCATCACCAAATTTTTAAGAACACAAAAGATCTCAATAGACATTTATCCAAAGAATATATATGAATGACCAATAAGAACATGAAAAGATGCTCAAAATCGTAAACCATCAGGGAAATGCAAATAAAAACCACAATGAGATATCAATTCATACCCACCAGGTCGGCTATAAGCAAAAAAAAAAAAAAAAAAAGGGCACCTATAACAAGCCTTCTTAAGGATGTGGAGAAAAAAATACATACACACACGAACATGTACACACACACATATAAACACAGATGAGGGGGGTGATTTTTTATTTGAAACAATTTCAGGCTTACAAAGTGTTTCAGGAATAAAAAAGAACTCTCATATATCCTACACCCATATTCCCTAATTATTAACATTTTACCACATTTCCTTGGTCACATATATGTCTTTCTATCATCAATCCACCTTATTTTTTGGTGCACTTTGAAGTAAATTACTGACATCAGCGCACTTCACCCAAAACAATTCAGAATGCATACTATTAACTAGAGTTCAGTATTTGTCTACATTGTTTTGAAGTAAAATTTACAGAGAAATGCTCGATTCTTCAGCACACTATTGGAGGAGTTTTGACAAATGCATAAACCTTTATCTAGACAGAGAGATTTCCATCACCCCAGGACTTTCCCTCCAGTCTCCGTCCATCCCTGTCTCTATCCCACCGGGAAAGGCAGAGAGGCGTGACCCTGGGTCCCCTGAGCCCATCGAGGACACTCACAGCATAGACTGGGGGCGGGGGCCAGGCCTCTCTGGACTGACCACCCACCAGGGAAGCCTCAGGCCTCCGCCAGCTGCTGCAGCATCGAGAGGATCCCATACAGGGCAGACAGGGGCTTCTTGGCTTCCAGATCCCAGGTTGACCTGGGGCTATCCAGCTGCATCTTCAGGCCACACTCTTCCAGCAGGCCATAGGTGATGGCCAAACCCTCCCCCTGGAGTGGGGCAAGGAGGTTGCGCTTGATGATGAAGGGAATGTTCCAGGAGTAGCTGAAGTTGGGCTCCAGGATGCTCCTCACCTAGAAGAAACAGTGTCAGAGGTTACAAGTCAGCCTTTGAGGTCAGGAAGAGAAAACCTTCATCCCAAGAGCCAGAGGTCATGCAGGGTAACTGAAGGGAGAAAAAGCTTTGGCGTCAAGGGGACCAGGAATCATGTCCTGATCATGGCCTATGATTGATGTGATTATGGACACGTTATTGGAAATCAGTGAGCATTGGTTCTTCAGCTGCTAAATGGTGATACTAACATTTACCCTGCAGAGCAGTGGTGTCGGGAATTAGATATGTATATGCATGTGTGTGCAATGTGTGTATGTATATGTGTACATCTATATGCATAGATGTACTTATATACACATATCTATGGAGAGAAAGAGAGAGAGAGAGCAATTTGCAAAAGGTGACCGTGTAAGTAAAGCAGGGCTGTTACTCAGATCCCCTGAGCTCCCAAACACATGTTTTTGTATGGCTATTTTAGAACTGTGGGTGCCTCTGCAGGGGTTGCCATGGAAACTGACCCCCTCCTGAGGTAGCCTCATACCTGCTGGACCTGCTCTCCAGAAGGAGATGCAGCCCCAGTGGCCACAGAGGGAGCCGGACTCCCCTCCCAGCAGGAACCTGTGCCATCTCTCTTTTCTCTGATTCATTCTTATCTCTGGTTCCCTCACCCTCTTCCCTGGATGCTGGCCCCTGGGGATTTCTCACCAGCTCCCACTGATGGAACAGGATCCTCTTCTCCTTGGACTGGGCCAGCAGATCATGTTAGATGTCACTCAGTACTGGGGACAGGGAGACATATGGGGAAAAACAGTGATGAAAAGTCAGATTTTCTTCCCTATTGTGAACAAGGAGACCCTGTGAGAGAGGAACTCTGAGTCAGAGGAATAAAACCCATGAGACTTGAAGGTCAAGTTCCCTGCCCGGGAAGTCCTCCTGCTGTTCTTAGGATGGTCTCCAGGATGCTACATAACATGGTCCAGAGGATGGAATTATGAGGCTGGAGCCGGGAATCATTCAGCCCCAATGATATGTTAGCTGGATTTAGGCCGGTCTTGCTAGGCCTCAGGCTCTGTGTCACATGTAGAGTTTATCCCATTAGCCCTTGGAGACAGGCGTGATGTGAGGATGAAAAGTCATAATATCTGAAGGGCTTTGGAGAAGTTCATCTAACTCAGCCCTTTCAGGGGTTCTGGGGGACCAGCCTTGTGACTCTCCCGCTCTTCCTCCAAATCACTCTTACCCATTATGGCCTCAAGCAGGTAAAGGATGGGGTACTTTGGTTTAACCCACTGATATCTTGAGTCCTTTCGCAGTTCATTTAGGATGGTGCCTCCAGGGCCATTCAAATGACCCAAGTGTTCCTGTTCAAGCTGTAGAAGACAAGTATTATTGATGACAATGATGATGATGATGATGATATTTTCCCTGTAAATTCTGTGTCTATAAGTGATTAACCAAGGGGTGGCTATAATGGCTCTCTACCTCACCCCAGGGGATTCCACATGCCCTCCATATGCGGGGGCTGCACTCGCAGGCCTTGGTCACTGGGCACACGGCTAGAGTCCCAAATCTCAGACATCTTTCTCGTTCCCCTGGCATTGCCCCATTTCTCCTCCCCGATGTATCTTGGTAGCCATATCTCCTAAACATTCACCCCTTCACAACTTTGATCAGCCTTAGGCAGCTGTGGGACCCCCTCACCATGTCCATGAGGTCCTGCAGGGCCCCTCTGTCCCCGAGCATGGCCAGGATATTATGGAATATAGCATCCTGGACGTCCGTTGAGAGCTGGGCCAATGCCTCCATTTGCTGGGAAACCTCCTCTTGTAGGTGCTTGAACTCTGCCCTCAGGCATCAACATCAACCAGAGAATGGAGACAATTCTTAGATTAGAACATTCCTGAGATGATAAGCCCTTCCCCATCAATATGAGCCAGCATCTCTATCTCTTTATCTACCAACCCAAAAGTGTCTCTGTGGATAGCATGCTTGAGCTCTGGAGATGGAGCTGTCATAACAGGATAGAAAGATGGGCAATCCCAGTGCTCTGAAATGAGCAGGCAGAATGCTGGCAGGAGAGAAGGAGATTCTGGAAAGTGGAAGAGAATGACAAGGTGCTCGTTTCTGGACGTGTGTGGAATAATGTGGATTCCAGCTTTGGGCTCTAGAGATGAGAATGTTAGGTGCTGTGGGCTCAGATTCCACATCCTTTGGGTGGGGATGGTATGAGGATTAAATGGGCTTGTATATATGAAGTGCTTGGGGGGGTAGCCCCAAAGATGGTCACCCTTCTTATCTCATCATTCTGCCTGTATCATCTATGTCCTACAGAATTCACCAAGCAGTGGGTGTTGGGGGCACTCTGCTTCTCCCCGGACACTCCAGGTGGCCTCATGGACGCCTGCTGAGAGGAATAGGGCCCCAGAATGGAGGCTCCTGGGAGGTGATTTCCATTTAGTTCACTGCTATGTCCCCAGTGCACCGAATAATGCCTTTGCCCAATGGGTCCTCAGTAAGTGTTTGTTACACGCATGCATGAATGAATGAATGAAGAAGCAGGACTGTAAATTTGGGAGTAGAGTGCAGTTTTCCAAGTTGCATGGAAAGCTCCCATTTGGGTTCTCAGCCTTGCAGTTTCCCACCCAGAAGGATCAGTTTCCCTCTTAATAAACACTCACCTTGACCAAAGGGTGTCTCTATTCCTGCTAGAAGGGAATCACATGTGGTCATCTTCCTTTCTCATCCCCCTAGATTTGCTTTAGAGGTACTTTGGAGGATTCTGCCCTCCTACCACCTCCTCCCTCTTGCTTAACCTCTTCCTGCTTCATCTGGGTCCATCCCTCCACCTCCTCAGCCTTCTCAACCCTCCCCATTCCATAGAAACTAGGGCCACGCCCTGGGGCAGTGGTGACAAAGTCTGGGGCAATTTGCCCTGCTCACCAGATGTGTGCAGGAAGGACCCATCCCCGCCTCCAGCTCACACACACTCACTTCTTTGTAGGCTGTGAGGAATCTCTCCTATGAGGCCAAGAAGAGAAATGAAATTCCCCACCCAAGGGTTAGTCTCTCAATACATACAGTTTTCTGACCTTCTGCCCCTACTTCCCCAACCCGCTCCTCTCCATCCATCCCTGCCGCTTGCCCAGGGGCCAGATCCCAGTGCCTGGGGAAGGACAGCAAAGGCAGCACTGGTGTTGTAGTGACAAAGTCTGGGGCAGTTTGCCCTGCTCACCAGATGTGTGCAGGAAGGATCCATCCCAGCCTCCAGCAAACACACACTCACCAGCTTTGGGGGTGCAAGAAAGCTCTACTGTGACTAGAAGAGAAACAAAATTCCCCGCCCAAGAGTGAGTCTCTGAAGACACTTACTTTCTCTGACAATCTGCCCCCTACTTCCCGGACCCCCTCCTCTCCGTTGCCCAGAACCCAGTGACTGGGGGAAGGGCAGCAAAGGCAGCACTGGGGTTATGGTGGCAAAGCCTGGGGAAGTCTGCTCCGCTCACAGATGTTTGCATGATGGACCCCATCCCCACCTCCAGCTCACACACACTCACTTGTTCAGGGGGTGCAAGAAATCTCTTCTATGGAGCCGAGAAAAGAAACGAAATTCCCCGCCCAAGGGTTAGTACCTGAATACACGCAGTTTCCTGACCTTCTGCCCCCTACTTCCCCAACCCGCTCCTCTCCATCCATCCCTGCCCCTTGCCCAGGGGCCAGATCCCAGTGCCTGGGGAAGGACAGCAAAGGCAACATTGGGGTTGTGGTTTTGCAGAGAGGCCTGGGGGAGGGATAAGATCCCACTTTCCTGCTCAAAAACATCCACTGACCCATCCCTGAATGCTGCACAATTTTCCCTGGAAAGAAAGCAGAAGTGCTCACTCATCGGGAGTTAGTCTCCCCTCCACACACACAAACACACACACACACACTCACATACACACACACACATCCCTGTGCCGGTCCTCAAAGGAGAAAGGTGGCTTTCCTTGTGGCCAGGGGCCCTTGCCAAGGTCAAAGGCAGGAGAGACTGGGAGGCAGTGGAGGAGTCTGGCCAGGGGAGGGTCTCCCTGGGGTCTGTGGGGCTGAGGCCCTTTCGTGGCTCTTAGCCTCTAAAAGAGGTCAGGGCTCAGCCAGTATGAGGTCTAGACAGAGAGCTCACTCAGCTCTAGGACTCACCTTCTGAAATGTGTTCCGCTTGTCATCATCTGAGATGAGAAGAATGTCTAGATGGAAAGAAGCCAGGTCAGGAGAAACAAAGTCACTCCTGCTGGAGTCATTCATGCCCCACACTGCAGCCCCCAAGGATCCCTCTTGGCCTGATGCAGCAGATTATCTCAGGGTGGCCTGGGGACCCCTTGTGTCAGAATCAGCTGGGATGCTTGTGAAACTCAGAGTCCCTGAGCTCACTCTGTCTCCTGAATCTGACTCTCTGAAGAGCACCCTTAAATAAGGGCCTCAGTGATCATTATGCAGGGAGCCGCCTTTGTAAGGTGAGGGAAAGTGCTTCCTCCCTCCTCCTTCAGGAAGGATTGAGAGAGAGTGTGTGTGTGCATAATGTGTGTGTGTGTGTGTGTGTGTGTCTGCGTGTGTGGTGAGAGCATCTCCTCATCTCCAAGGACCTGGACCCCACTGTATCAGGCTGACCTCTAGCAGGGACTTACATTTTGGCAGGGAGACGCCAGGTTTGGTGAGCTAGTGGTCTTCTCAGTGATTACAATTCCGCCTGTGTATGCAAGTATGGTTTGATGCAAATGGTTTGTCTGTGTGGAGTCAGAACCCATAGCCAATGTGTTGGGACACTGTTCATTTTGAGGCTAGTGAGGGAGGGAAGAGATGTAGATAAAATCCTGCATTATGCTGTTAGAACACAACATCTGCAGTTCTGTTTGTGACTGTGGTGGGATCTTAGGGGTAACCTGGGGACGGCTCTGTGGCTCCCCCAGGTGAGCTGCTGAGCATGGCAGGACCTTGAATGAATAGAGATGGTCAGGATTAGGGCCGCACTTTTCCCAGTGTGAAGGACACCTCCCCCTTGGGCACCCCTTTTGTCCTTCTCCATGTAAGAGACTCTGTATCTCCTGTAGCAACATTTCTGTCAGGCCATCCTAGGGGTTGGCTGTGGGTCCTGGGGCGTGTGTGTGCCATGGACAGCTGAGAAATGATGTTCCTCCTCTCCCTCAAGAGGCGAAGAAGGGAAGGTTGCCTGCTGATGGTCTCTCCCTGTCTCGTTTCTCTTCTCAGGAGAAGCAGAACCCCTCTCCCCATCTCCTCCTTCACCCTCTGCTTACCCCAGCCATTCTCCTTGAAAACCAGCTGTTTCCTCTTATAGGCCATCACCATGCCCTTCTGCAGAGTCAGCTTCTTCTCTCTCACTTTGAGACGCTCTCCCGCTCCTTTACCCTGGGGAGAGAAACCAGGTAACATGGTGATAGACACATGTGATTTGAAAACTCAGATAGATCTGGAAAAAACATGAGAAAAGGACTCAGCTGTCCTCTGATCTCATCCCCTCTAATCCTGATTTCCAGTTATTGCTTTTTTCCTTCTTTTGTCCAGTATTTACCTTCACATTTCTCAATCTCATGTTTATATTGCAATGATCTGATTTTTTTTACCAGATTTAAGTATATCCATGTACTTTATCCTGTTGATGATGAGGATTTCATTTTCCTAATCTTCCTCTCACTCCTCATTTCTCCTTCCCCCATCTTCCTAAAATATTCATATCCAGTGTCTGTCTAAGTTAATACTCACTGTTTACTGTTGGGGAGACTGCTTCCCCTCACTCCAGATCTTTCCTTTATCACTTAATTAATGTGATAATCATGTGCCCTCTCTGCCTCCTACTCATTCTCTCTAGGGATGTATAGGGTACATTTTTTAAGACCTTGTATATCTGAAGACAACTTTATGTTATTCTCAACTTGATTGACATTTGACTGGACATGGAATTCCAGGCTGGAACTCCTTGGAATGCGACTATTTTTTCCTTTTTAGTAATATTCATGATTTTCTTCTTGAAGCAAGTGCCCGGAGTTTCACACCTAGGTTCTATGGTGTAGATCTTTGTTGACTCATTAAACTATGCCTGCAGTTGGCATTTTCCTTAGTTCTCAGATCCTTTCTTGTATTATTCCTTCAATGATTTTCCCCCACAGCATTGTGTCTCTGTTCTCTCTTTCTGGAATTGCTATTATTCAGAAGTTGGATCTCTTGATCCTCTAAATTTTTTTTATTAATATTCTCTTGTCTTCTTAATTTTTTTGGAAATTTTCTGACTTCTCTATTTTTAAAATTTTTTGACTTCTAGTTTCTAGTCCAATGTGTAAGGAGCTTGGAAGTCGTCATTCCATCCTAACCACAAGTAAAAAGCTGAGCAAGCTGAAAAACCAACAACTCTTCTTAGATCTGTCAGAGAAGCGAGGTCACAGAGCAAACCAGTGCCCTGAGAACTGGAGAGACAGAAAGGCGTATATAGCGCATCACCTTTTATGAGGGCAGAAACCCATGAGCAGAAACCTCCACAGGAACCAATGCTGCGGTAGGAAAACCTGAACTATAGCTGACAAATTGCTGGAGGCTCAGTGTGGACAAGTCTGGGACTTAAAAACTCCAGTGGACCCAGTCGTGAGAGGGGCCTCGCACTTTTGTGAGTTTTCTCTCCAGGAGCTCTACCAGATTCTCACAGCGAATATCAGAGAAAAATTCCCTCATGCTTCAGGCAGTGGGAGGGGGAAAGCAACCATTTTGAAATCTCTCAGAGCATTCTGTTCTCCTTAATATGGCCTGCCTTAAGAGAAACTACTTTGCTAGAGCCTAACCTATTGGGGTTTTACGAGAGCCAAACAAACCTGATGGAAGAGAAACACCCAACTCCAGCCTCTTCTATCCTTCCACGTGGGGAAAAGGAAATATCCAACTCTAGCTCCTTCTAGCCATCTGTCCTACCTAAGGAGGGGGGCACCTGGAGAGTACTGAGAAGCTCTTGTGAAATTCACAGAACAAGGGCACAGGCTCACTAAAAACCTGAGACCCAATCACGGGACTATAGAATGGTACCCTCTGCCCCTTAGAGTTTACCATCACGTCACTAAAGGCCTATTTATCAGAGGTCATTCTACCCAGTATATCATGTCCAACTTTCAAAAAAAATTACAAGGCATGTTCAAAAGCAAAAACAACAGTTTGAAGATTCACAGCAAGCATGAGAATCAGATTCAGATATAACAAGGATGCCAGCATTATCATACAGAGGATTTTAAACTACTATGATTAATATGCTAAGAGATCTAATGAAAAACATAAGCAAAATGCAAGAACAGATGAGTAACGTAAGCAGAGAAATGAACATTCTAAGAATCAAAAAGAAATTCCAGAGAGATCAAAAACACTATAAGACAAATAAAGAATGCCTTTGATTGGCTCATTTTCACAGCTGAGAAAAAAAATCTCTGCACTTGAGGATATCTCAAGAGAATCCTCAAAACTCGGGGTGGGGGGGAGGGTGAAAAAATAGAAGAGAATATTCAAGAACTGTTGGACAATTACAAAAGCTGTAATACGTGTAATGTGAATATATAAAGGAGAAGAAAGAAAGAAAGGAAGAGAAGAAATATTTGAAGCAATAGTGACTGAGAATTTCCCCCAAATTAATGTCAGACACCAAACCACAGATCCAGGAAGCTCAGGGAACTCCAGCAAGATAAATGCCAAAAAAACAAAAAACAAAAAAACCTTAGACCTATAAATATCACATTCAAACTGCAGAAATTCAATGATAAGGAAAAATATTGAAAGAAGTCAGAGGATTAAAACACCTTATCCATAGAGAAGGAAATTTAAGGATTATATCCAACTTCTCCTCAGAAACCATGTCAACAAGAAGAGAGTGGAATGATGTATATAGGGTTAAGGGGGAAAAAATCAACCTATAATTAATTACATATCCTTCAAAAGTGGAGGAGAAATAAAGACTCTCTCAGACAAATAGAAATTGAGTGAATTCGTTGCCAGTAGACAAGCCTTGCAAGAAATGTTAATTTTTAAAATTGAACAATAAGGAAACCCAATTATAAAATGGGCAAAAGGCCTGAGCAGAACCTCAGCAAAGAAGATATACAAATGACAAATAAGCGTTTGAAAAGATGTTCCATATTATATGTCATCAGGAAAATGAAAATGAAAACAACAATGAGATACCACTACACACATACTAGAATGGCCAAAAAACCAGAACAGTGAGACTACAAAAAGCTGATGTGGATGTGGAGCAACAGGAACTCTCACTCATTGTAGGAGGGAAGGCAAAATGGTACAGCCTCTTTGGAAGACAGTTTGGTGGTTTCTTACAAAGTTAAACGTATTAGCACCATACAATCCAGACATCATGCTCTTTAGTATTTACCTAAAAGAGGTGAAAAGTTATGTCCACACAGAAATCATCACATAGGTGTTTATAAGCAGCATTATTTCTAGGTGCCTAAACTTGGAATCAACTAAAATGTCTTTCAGTAAGTGAATGGATAAATAAACTGTGGTACATCCACACAATAGAACATTATTCATGACTGAAAAGAAATGAGCTATCAAGTCACGAAAAGACCTGGAGGAACCTTAAATGCATATTACTAAATGAAAGAAGTCAATCTGAAAGGCTAAGTACTGTATGGTTCCAATCATATGACATTCTGGAGATGACAAAACTATGGAGACAACAAAAAAAGATCAGTAGTTGCCAGGTGTTGGCAGGAGGGAGGATAAATAGTGGAACACAGAGAATATTTAGGGCAGTGACACAATTCTCCATGATGCTATAATGGTGGATACATTTGTCAAAACCCAAAGAATATATAACACCAAAATGAACCGTAACGTAAAACTATGGACTTTGTGTGATAATGATGTATCAATGTAGTTTGATCAGTAGTAATAAACTCACAAAAAAATGACATTTTGCTACTATTTTTTTAATTTATAAGAGCTATGAATACTCTTTTTTATAGATCATCATACTTTCATGGAAACTCTATATATCACTTTGAGAAATAAGGTGTTTCTTTCCTCTCTGAGTTGTCTTTGTATATTCACGTTTCCTAATTTCAGTGTAGGGTTTTTGTATGTGTATATCTAAGGTTTTCCTCAAGTGCTTATGATTTTTAGTTCTGTGGTTTTTATTGACAAATGAGGCATTATAAAGATGATAGAGGTTAAGTGTGCAATGGCAGGGTTTGTTGAGTGGGGTATTCCACTTTGGGGTGATCAGGCAGGGACCAAGCTATTTCTTTTGCGTCCCCAACTATAGGGATGTTGGGTTTTTTCTTTTGGACTGGTTAATATTCCCAGGGAATAACCCCTAAGTTCTGTGCCTGGGATATAGGTATTGGGGCTTATAGGAGGTGGAGGCAGGATGCCCAGAGCTGAATGGGGTGATAGGGCTCAGATTCCCCACACAAAAAAAGGATTTTCACTTGTTTTCCCTTTTCCAATATGGTCCCTTACCCCCATCCTTCATTGTAACCAGTCTCTCCAAATCGAGAGCCCACATTGTTTAAATTCTCCAGAGAGTCTTCTACTGGGGCGGGGGTGGAGTGTGAGGGTAGTTTCCAGGCTATGCAGATGTGGGAAAGGGATCTGGAACTCCAAGTGTTCCTTACATAGATTTTCAACCAATATTTTTACGTGCAGTCCCACCTGTACCCTCTCTTCAGAGGTAGCTGAGGCCTCCAATTCCTGAAACTTTCAGGGGTTCTTGTTTCTAGGCTTCCTTCCCTGATGTATTTGGGGCTCCACTATTCTTGCTTTCCAGGGTCTGTTACCATTTGTCTACTTTTTAGTAGAATTTTCTAAATTTTGACATTTCTTGTCTGCTGCTGTTTCTACTATTTTTTTTTTGTCTTTATGAATGTGTACCCTATTCAACAGGAACATGACAATAAGTTATTTGAGGATATAAGTAAGGCCCCACATTTTGCTATAAAAGCAGGATGGATTTCAGTTATACAGATAAGGGAAGCTACTTGAATTTTTATAACACTTTTATTATTATGTACCCCTCCTACTTAATTTTCATTGTGGAAAAGATAAACATGGTCCGAATGGTAAGTTTTATGTTCTGTAAGTGTACAGTACAGTAGTGTTAACTTAGGCACCTTGTTGTGAAAGAGATCTCCAGAAACTTTTCATCTTGCAAAATTGAGGAGACAGTGTCAAGATGGTGGCATTGGGCAGACTCTGAACTCATGTCCTCCCATGGACACAACAAATTTACAACTACTCTTGGAACAATTACCCCTGAGAGAAAACTGAAAACTGGATAAAAATAACCCCCACGACAAGGGACAGCACTGACTACAGTGGAAGAGGCAGAAATTCCCTCCTGGAGAGGAAAAATCAACCTTCAACCCACAGCACTTCACAGCCAGCTGGGAGCAATCTTAAGGTACAAAGGCTTCCCTGGAGTAGTAGGGGATCTGAGCAGAGGAGCATTACCACAATAAGCAGCTTTTGAATTAAGCACAACCGAGACAAGTGTCATAATATCTGGGTTTGCTGGCTATTAACTACATCAGGGAATATCCCAAGAGAAGCTATCTTATAAGGGGGGGAAAGCCTGCTGTTTAAAGGGCCCATGCACAAATTCACCCATTTTGGAAAGCAACCTAATGTCACCAGAAAGAAACCTGCACAGTCCTTTGGTGAAAAGAGACTCACTTGCTAAGCTCTGGGTGCATCTCATTGAGAGTGACACCACCCTAGGGACTGAGACTTTGGCAGCAGCCATCATTGTGACCTAGTACAGGTTTGCTGACACAGATGCTGGCAGATTCCATTGGAGTTCCTCCCCTGGCCGGTTAGCCCAGGGTCTGCCCTACCCCCTAGAGTGCCAATTTAATCCAACTCAGCCAGGGCAGGGCAACTCACCCTAGGGAATGGCCCCACTCAACATCAAGCCCTCAGGCAACTTGTGGGCCCACATAGGTGGGATGCCTGGAACCTCTGCAGCAGAGCAAGTGGGTCCACCTCTATGGGGGAGGGCATGCATGAGGGGTAGGCCTGCCTTGGTGGAGTGTGTTGGGACTCTGTAGTGGGGCAACTGGGTCTGCTTCAGGGGGTCAGGCACACACAAGGAGCAGGACCATGGTGACCAGGTGTGTGGCTTTGCAGGCAATGGGGCTTGTCAGCTGCATTAGAGTTGTGCTTCTCAAACAGCCACATAGGGGATCATCTCTACCTTCCAAAGCCTGAAACAGTTGGGTGCGCCCATACCTGGAGCCAGACCCAGTAAGCTGAAATCATGAGAGAGCTGAAAACAGCCTTGCAGTCCTGAGGCCCACAACAATTGTAAGACCATAAGCCTAGCAACCAGCCATGCTGGGGGCCTACTCACTTAGCAGAAAAATTGCAACAGGAATGTACTATTAGACCTTGCAGCCAACTGTGCTGGGGTTCCCCATTCCTGATAAAGTGACTGAAGTGTCCATAGCAGCTACATACAGCTGAGCATTACAACCAACTGGCTAGGGGGACAGCCTAGCCTCCACAAGCACCTGCAGCAAGAGCAACCCTGACACAGCAGAAGTACACATGTACCCCACACAGGGGACACTCCTGGAACATTTGGAACTGGTGACAAGAGGGAAGCACACTGCTGGGCCTCATAAGACATCTCTGACATAAGGCCACCTCCCCAAGATCAAAAGACATAGCTGACCTACCTAACACATAAATATAAGCACAGAAAAAAAAGAAGCAAAATGAGGAGACAAAGGAATATGTTCATAGTAAGGGAAAAGGACAAAACCCCAGAAAAAGAACTAAACAAAAGAGCGATAAAAAATTAATATGACAAAGAGTACAAACTAAGAGTCATAATGATGCTCACTGCTCTTGAAAGAAGAATGGATTAACTCAGTGACAACTTCAACAAAGAACTGGAAAATATAAAAAAGAACCAATCAGAAATGAAGATGCAATACTAGAAATGAAAAATTCACTAGAGGGGCTCAATAGCAGAATAGATGATACAGAAGAACGGTTCAGCAAGCTGGATGAAAGACGAGGAAATCACTGAAGTTGAACAGATAAAAGAAAAAAGAATGAGGACAGTCTAAAGGATCTCTGGGACAATGTCAATCACCCTAAGATTCATATAATATGTGTCCCATTAGAAGAGAGAGAAAAAGAGGCAGAGAATCTATTCAAAGAAATAATAGCTGAAAACTTACCTAATGCAGGAAGCAGACATCCAGGTACAGTAAGCACAGAGAGCACCAAATAAGATAAACTCAAAGAGGCCCACACCAAGGCACATTGTAATTGAAATTTTAAGAATTAAAGATAAAGAGAGAATTCTAAAATCTGTGAGACAAAGGCAACAAGTTACATACAAAGAAGACCCCAGAAGACTTATCAGCTGACTTCTCAGCAGAAACCTTATAGGCTAGAAGGAAGTATCATGAAATATTTAAAGTGCTGAAGGGAAAAAGCCTACAGCCAAAAATACTCTACCCAGCAAGATTATCATTCAGAATGGAAGGAGAGAAAAAGCTTCCCAGACAGGCAAAAACTAAAGGAGTTTATCACCAAGAAAGCAACCTTACAAGAAATACTAAAGGGACTTATTTAAGTGGAAAAGAGAAGACCACAAATAGGAATAAGATAATTATCCAAAAACCAAAAAGCACAATAAAATCATTGATAAAGGCAAATATATAGTCAAAGTAGCAGATCAACCAGCTATGAAGATAACATGAAGGTCAAAAGACAAAAGTACTAAAATTATCTATTTCCATGATGAGTGGATAAGAGATACACACAGAAGAAAAAAGAGGTTAGAGATGATATCAAAAACGTAAAATTGAAGGTTCTACAGTGCACTCTTTAATTTCCACATATTTGTGTATTTTCCAGTTTTCCTTTTTTTTATTTTGAAGGTATGCCTTTTTTTCTTTTTTTGGTGAATAAGATTGGCCTTGAGCTAACATCTGCTGCCAATTTCCTTTTTTTTTAATTCCATTTCTCCACAAAGCCCCAGTACATACTTGTATATCCTACTTGTAAGTCATTCTAGTTCTTGTGTGTGGGATGCCATCACAGCATGGCTTGATGAGCAGTGCATAGGTCTGCACCTAGGATCCCAACTGGCAAACCCCAGGCAGCCAAAGTGGAGTGTGCAAACATAACACCTCAGCTGTGGGGCTGGCCCCTCCAGTTTTCCTTTTGTTATTGACGTCTAGTTTCATTCTATTGTGGTCAGATAAGATTTTTGGTGTGACTTCAATCTTCTTAAATTGGTAAGACTTACATGGGGCATAACATATAACTATACTGAAGGATGTTGCATGTGTGCTTGAGTAGAATGTATGTTCTGCTCTGCTGATGGTGTGTTCTATATATGTCTGTTAGGTCTAATGGTCTACATAGTGTTGCTAGGTCCAACTGGTCCACAAAGAGTTGTTCAAGTCCTCCATTTCCTTATTGATCTTTTGTCTGGTTGACCAAAACAAAATTGCTGCACCCATGATCGAGAGGTGATAAGCAAACTGTTTAACAAGATCACTGTGCAGGAGCCAACATTTGGAACCATGCTGACTATAGACAGCTAGGAAGGTGGCACACACAGCTGAGCAGTCACTCTACGTGAAATGACACTGGGTTTTCTCCTTCTGTTCTCACAAAACCCAGTTCACAAACACAAGCACATGGAAACCCAAAGCTGAATGTCATGATATCCTCCAAACTACAGTAATGTTTTATTCAGTTCAAATTTCTTGGTCCACTGAACTTGGAATCAAATAATGTGAGTGGAGCCTGGTCCTCCTCCAGAACAAAATCAAGAACTTTGGAAAAGTTAGCTCTCAACTTGGTTTGTTTTTTTCCCTAAATCTCTCAAGTGAGGACAAATTACACATAAATATATATATTGTGCAAAATACATTATAACAGACACAAAATATTTGATATGTGAATTTCCTTAAATCAGTTAAAAATATGATAGCTATTAAGAGTGAGTTATGTAAATCATATGTGCTTGAAGGTATTTAAATCTCACTCCTTAAATCATTTCTGCTCAGGGTATCACAGCATTTAGGGTACTGTAACTGCTGAGGTTTACTGTTAGTGGTTCCTCACTTCTTCTAGCCATACACAAACTGGTCATGTATACAGTACAGCAGCCAAACCCTTAGATTCCCCAGAATCCATTACTTACCCAAAGCAAAATGTAATACCACAAAATTAAATCTATTTCCTATTATAGCAATACTGGGTAATCCCATATATTAAAGCACTACAAACGAGGATGTTAGAATATAGTCTCAGGTTAGGAATCAGGATTCACTGGCACAGAAGAAGTGAGAAATTATGACCCCACCCTTTCTGACATCTGAAAGCAGATACTGATTAAGATCCAGACTCCCCTGGGAAGTGAGGCTGGGTTGACTATGCACTTGGTGTCCCCATCCCATACCTTAACAAACATATTCCAAGTGAAGGAAAATTTTCCCAAAATGTTCCCACTTCTGGTTTCATACAACACAGGACTGTTGAGCAGTTCCACTATCTCTGTCACAACATATAAGTTCACAGCTGTTTTCCGGCACTGCTTCAGAAATAATGGCTCTGGATCCAACAATTTCCTGGGGATGGAAAAGAGGAGAAGGGTCAGAGTTGGAAGGGACGCCTTCTCAGGATACTCGGGTTAGTCTTCTCCTCAGGACCTAGAAGGTGTGCAGAGCCTGTGGACTTTGACAGGTGATCCCCAAATGGGTAGAAAGATACTGGCTTATAGGTGAAGTTACCTAGGACAACAGAGCATCTCTGATATGCACAGTGGAGGGGCCCCCATTCTCTGACAGGGGTTCATGTATGAGAGTGTTCATGCCATACTGTGAAAGACATCTGCATTTTCAAAAATTCTATTGGCTCTGGTAGGGGCTGGTTTATATGTTTCCAGCACTAGGGCCTCTCACCAGAAGAACCTAGAAGTAGACAAGTCCACATGGTTGAGAACAGACCTCAGGAGATCCTACTGTCAAAGCAGGGAAACCACATCCATCACTGTCCAAAGGCACAGTCAGGGTGGGATGTGGAGCAGACGAAGCGGGGAGGATTCTGGGTGACTTTTCATGACTATCACAGGTGGGTCTTTACGGGTTCACTGTTCTTAATAGGTGGTTGGAAGGGCTGACTTGAAGATACAGATTCAGGGGAGGTGTGAGAGGTCTGAAGGACTGAAGACAAATTTCATGTCCATTTCAGTCTGAGACTCAACTCTGATTATACTCAAGGCCACTGAAGTTAGTGCCCTGGATGACAGCCATATGGACCACTGAGAGACCCTTAACATGCTTTTCAGTGGAGGAGGTCACTGAGCATCAGTACTGGCTTTTCCCATTGCCCTTGGTGCTGTGTCATCTGATATCTGCTTGTCTCCAAGCCTCATTTTATATCACCTTCCTCAAGATTGACTAAGCATCCACATCACAGGGCTCCCTGCTGATCCTGAAAATATCCAGCCCTGTCCTGTCCCAGGGCTTGTCAGACCCTCGTGCTCTTGCTTCCTTCATTCTTTAGGTCTGAGCTCAACTTTTAGCTCCACAGAGAAACACAAACAGACTCCCTTCCATCCAGCCAGTCTCTTTCACCTCCTGCTTACCTTCAGAGCCCCCGTCACAATCTGTGACCACCTTTTAGCTGAAACACATTACATGCCCTGCATCCCATTTATTAAAAGTATCTAATTGCCTTTCTTTTCACATTTAAAGTTTTGAGCTCAGGCTTACTTATTTCTCTTGGTGCTAGATAATAAAATGGATCCCTGAAACTGTAGCCTCTTTAACTACTGAAAGAAATTCCTAGGACAAAATTTTTTTCTTTTCTTGCAGCTGTAGAAACCCAAATAATCTTTTGCACTATGAACAGTCTTTGCAGATGTTAGTCCTAAGAAGGGTGTGACAAGACACCAGGGATACAGAAATTGTGCATGCCCTGTCAAAGTAACTTTTAGTCTCTAAACAGTCTGTGATTTTAATTAGTTCCTTACTTTAATAATTCTTTGCATTGATAGAAATATTATTTAAATTGACATCTCTGTCTCTAGAAGACGTAAAGACTTGAGAAGTTCTTGTTAAGCCCTTAGAGGATTATTGAAGATCTGTCTTTTTCCCCACACGCAAGGAGTTAAATCCTAGGACACTGATGCATACTTTATTTAAGCAAAGAATTTCAGAGTCTTTGTCTCTCTTAAATTAATACTTTGTTAATTTATTTTTTATAACATTTCCTCACTCATTGCATGTCCCCTACTCCACTAAATATAATCTGCTTTAGGACAAGGATTTTGATCAGTCTTGTCATTATTCTCAGCACAAAATAGCACTGTAATGCATAATAACCTTTTTAGTAAATATTTATTACATAACTAATAACTATTAAGTTGAATGAGTGTATGAATGAATCCTCAAGAAGAGCGTCATAATCTGGGATGTGATTTTCTTCATTCTGAACCTCAGCAACAAAGTCTCTTTGCCTAAGAGGAGGGCACCTTCTGGGACCCTGCCAACCCGTTCCCTTCCCCTCCCACAGCCTCACCTCTTTTGAAGGTCTGTCCAGGGATGGAATGGGATGGTAGCAATCCGATACTGGAGGGAGGATCCATAGAACTCAGCAGCTTCCGGCAACAAGCCCGCTTCTACTCCAGCATTCACACTCACACGAGCCTTCCACTTCTTGACCGCAGTGTCAGTGATGAGGAACCGTCCTGTCTTGACAGTTTCTAGGGACAGAAATAGTAGCCTTAGGTTTAGCCAAGAATTTACTGGAAGAGCTGGTGTGCCAAGTGGAATAACGGTCCTATTTTGCCCCAGCCCTCTTACTTATTTTAATCTCTCAGTTGAGAAGCTAACTAATCAATTAATATTTTAAAAGTAAATTACGGCCAAGGACAAATGTTTGAATCCACCCAGGGGATGGAGATCAGGGATGATATCCTGACCCTAAGAAATGGTGACATCACTTGCGTACTGGTCCAGGAGACCCACATCATAATCTTTCCAGGCAAGGGCCTCCTGTAGCAGGCACAGCATCCAGTCCTAGAAGGGAGAGCACTAGGGCAGAAAATATTTCGATTGCAGCCAGAAAGACGTGGGTGTGGACCCTGGCTCTATTAGTTCCCGGGTATGTAATGTGGAACTAATTATTTTGTAGGCTTCAATTTACTATTATGTAAACTGGGGATAATATTCCTATCTCAAAAGGCTGCTGTAAGTACTAGATGAACTAATGTATTCCTTGGTTAATAATCAGTAAATTCTCAAACAATCTTAGTTCCTCGCCCCTTGCCTTCAGGCAAGGCTCATCCTGAGATCTCTCTGTGTGGATGTCTCAGAATTTCTTGCGTGCTGCACCACCTCTCCCTGAGCTCCATTGTTTTTCACTCCTTGTCTCCTGTGCCCACGGCTGACAATACCTGGGACTGAAGAACTTGGTTCGAGGATGTCCATGAGGGAGACTTCAGTTGGAACTTCAGGTTGTTCCCAGAACTGTGAGTGAGTCTTCCTCTTCAGTAATAAAGAAAAATGATGTATTCTGGTGGCACTCAACAAGTTTTTGGCAGGCCTCAGATCTTTGTCTCCAATCTCTTTGGTGATATTCTTGCTAGTTCTCTCAAACATAGAGGGCATGTTGCTAGGAGCAGACAGAAGGGGAGTACAAAGATCAGTTGGGTCTACAGTTGATAGTAAATGAGTTTCTATGTGTCATGCAGAAAGTTGACAGTAATTTGAATACTTCATAGAGAAGTATTTGTCCTCTCTACACAACGAGATAGGATATAAATGCAAATTATGCCCATGTTGGAAGCTGGAAGGGGCCTAAGTCTTACTTAAACAACTATCTAGTGAGATGATCTTTAGTGAACAGAGATGAGATACCTAGACTAGAGTACCACCCAGGTCAGAGGGACCCATGAGCACTTAGTTAATTTGTTGGAAGTGACAAAGAGGAGAAGAATTCCCTTCCAAAAATTCAACACATGTACTTTCTTATGCCATGGTAGTTAAGATCAAGCTGGCCAAATTGTATGATTTTTAATCACCCACTAGAAGACTGATTTTTATGTTTGTGTGAATTACCCATGTTCAGTGTGTAAAATCCATGCCTTTCAAAATTTATACAATCTTACTGTGACTGAAATAGAACAAGAGTGTAGCCTTCATGACAATGGAAATGAGAGGGATAAATCAAAAAATCCAGAGGCCTGCATTGTTGTTCTAAGTGGACCCTGTTTCACTAGAAAATTATAGAGTGAATCACCTCTCCTATGAGTCAAGAGCCTGGTATAGGTAGTCATCCACCTGGATGATATTCTCATGCTGCCGTTAAACACTTTCAATTTCAAAGAATGATGTTAGCAAGATGGCAGAACAGGAATTTTGAGTCCTCATCTCTCCACAGAAACACCAATTTTGACAATGACCCACAGACAAGAGTACCTTTGTGGGAGTCAAGTGGAGAGGTCCCAGCACCCCACAGACAGGGGAAAGCTTCCATGCGTGGGGACCCCATAAACCCAGGGCCCGGGGAGACCAGAGAACAGAACTGATCCGAATCCAGATGGCACAGGAGAAAAGCAGCCCCTCCCTCCCGGCAAACCGCGCTGGGCGCTGCCATCTTGCCCGAAGGCAGAGAGCTCAGAACGTACGGCTCTCGACCCCCATCTAGTGGCGACAGGCTGTAACTGCAACCGAATTCTACCACCATGGGAAAAAACTCCTCCTCTACCATCCAGCAATTTATAAAAGCCCCAGACCAGAAGGAAAACAATAAAAACACAGAATTAAGTCCTGAGGACTTGGAAATAGGTAAACTAAGTGAAAATGAGTTCAGAGCAGCTATAATCAAAAAACTCAATGAGGTAGAGAGAAAGATAGAGAAACAAGCCAATGAGTTCTGGAGTTACTTCACAAAAGAGATTGAAATTATAAAGAAGAATCAAACAGAATTACTAGAGATGAAAAACACAATGGACCAGATAAAACAGAAGACGGATTCCCTGAATGCCCGTGTAGACACTATAGAAGAGCAAATTAACATAATCAAAGATAGACGGGCTGAATGGCTCCAGACAGAGGAAGAAAGAGAACTAAGAATTTTAAAAAATGAGGAAAATCTCCAAGAGATAGTGGATTCAATGAGGAGAAAGAACTTAAGGATCATAGGAATTCCCGAGAACATGAAAAAGGAAAATAGAGCAGAAAGTGCTCTTAATGAAATTATAGAAGAGAACTTCCCAAATGTAGGGATTGACGGAGAAATGTGTGTAGAGGAAGCTTTCAGATCTCCTAGATTTGTCAATGTAAAAAGACCTACTGCAAGGCACATAGTAGTACAAATGGCAAAAATGAAAGACAAAGAAAGAATACTCAGGGCAGCAAGACAGAAGAGAATAACTTACAAAGGAGCTCCTATCAGACTTTCAGTGGATTTCTCTACAGAAACCTTACAAGCTAGGAGAGAATGGAGTGACATATTCAAAGCTTTAAAAGATAAAAATCTTCAGCCAAGAATACTCTATCCAGCAAGAATATCCTTCAGATATGAGGGAGAAATTAAATCTTTTCCAGACAAACAAAAGTTAATGGAATTTGTAACTAAAAGTCCTCCACTACAAGAAATCCTCAAGAAGGCTCTCATACCTGAAAAAAGAAAAAAGGGAGAAAGGGGACATAATCCACAGACTAGGGAGACCGATGGATAGAACCAGAACAGGATAGCAAATATTCAACTATAGCATTAGGGTAAAGGTAAGGAAACTACCAAAGCAAGGATGATCTTATCACTCTAACTACAAATTCATAACACGAGTTGGAATAAGAAATGAAAATAATTATTTAGGAGGGGAAGAGCAAAGGGTCTAAATCAGTCCAGGCCAAGTAAGTAAGAGACCACCAAGAATAGACTATATTATACACGAGATTCTAAGTACAAACTTCAGGGTAGCCACTAAACTAAAAAACAGAACAGAGCCACAAAACATAAATAAGGAAAAATCTAAGAAACCCAGCATAAGAAATTGCAGTATTAAATGGGTGGCTAGAGCACACAGGAAAAGAAACGCAGGAAAACAAGATAATGAGTGACAGATTGACAGCATTAAGTCTACATGCATCAATAATCACTCTCAATGTAAACAGATTGAACTCTCCCATGAAAAGAGACAGAGTGGCAAAATGGATTAAAGAACAAGATCCAACAATTTGTTGCCTCCAGGAAACACACCTCAGCCCCAAGAACAAACACAGGCTCAGAGTGAAGGGGTGGAGGACAATACTTCAAGCTAATAGCAAGCAAAAAAGGGCAGGTATTGCAATTCTTATATCAGACAAAGCAGATTTCAAAATAAGACAGGTAAAGAGAGACACAGAGGGACAATATATAATGATCAAAGGGACACTTCATCAAGAAGAAATAATGCTTATAAATATCTATGCACCCAACACAGGAGCACCAAGATTCATAAAGCAACTATTAACAGACCTAAAGGAAGATGTTAAAAACAACACAATAATAGTAGGGGACCTCAACACCCCACTCACATCAATGGACAGATCATCCAGACAGAAAATCAACAAGGAAATAGTGGAGCTAAACGAAAAACTAAAACAATTGGACTTAATAGACATATATAGATCACTTCATCCTAAAACAGCAGAATACACATTCTTCTCAAGTGCACATGGAACATTCTCAAGGATAGGCCATATGTTGGGAAACAAGGCAAGCCTCTACAAATTTAAAAAAATTGAAATAATAACAAGCATCTTTTCCGATCATAATGCTATAAGGCTAGAGATTAATTACAAGGAAAAAGCTGAGAAAGGCACAAAGATGTGGAGACTAAACAATACACTACTGAACAAGCAATGGATCATTGAAGAAATTAAAGAAGAAATCAAAAAATAACTGGAAACAAATGAAAATGATAGCATGCCATACCAACTCATATGGGATACAGCAAAAGCTGTATTAAGAGGACAATTCATCACAATACAGGCACATCTTAACAAAAAGAAAAATCCCAAATAAGCAATCTTAAACAACACCTAACTGAACTAGAGGAAAAAGAACAAATAAAGCCCAAAGTCAGCAGAAGGAGAGAAATAATAAAAATCAGAGCAGAAATAAATACTACTGAAACGAAAAAGGCAGTAGAAAGGATCAATGAAACAAAGAGCTGGTTCTTTGAGAAGATAAATAAAATTGACAAACCCCTAGCCAGACTTACAAAGAAAAAAGGGAGAAAGCTCAAATAAACAAAATCAGAAATGAAAGAGGAGAAATAACAACAGACTCTGCAGAAATACAATGGATTATAAGAGAATACTACAAAAAACTATATGCCAACAGAATGGATAACCTAGAGGAAATGGATAAATTCTTGGACCCCTACAATCTCCCAAAGCTCACTCAAGAAGAGGCAGACAATTTGAACAGACCAATCACAAGGAAAGAGATTGAAACAGCAATCAAAAACATCCCAAAGAATAAAACCCAAGGACCAGATGGCTTTCCTGGGGAATTCCATCAAACTTTCAGAGAGGATTTAATACCTATCCTTTTCAAGCTATTCCAAAAAATTAGGGAGGATGGAACACTTCCTAACACATTCTATGAGGCCAACATCACACTGATACCAAAGCCTGACAAGGACACCACGAAAAAAGAGAACTACAGGCCAATATCACTGATGAACATAGATGCAAAAATTCTAAACAAAATTTTGGCAACCAGAATTCATCAATTCATCAAAAGGATCACACATCATGATCAGGTGGGATTCATACCAGGGACACAGGGATGGTTCAACATCCGCAAATCAATCAACGTGATACACCACATCAAAAAACTGAGGAATAAAAACCACATGATCATCTCAATAGATGCAGAGAAGGCATTTGACAAGATCCAACAGCCATTTATGAAAAAAACTCTGAACAAAATGGGCATAGAAGGGAACTATCTCAACATAATAAAGGCCATATATGACAAACCCACAGCCAACATCATACTCAATGGGCAAAAACTGAGCACCATCCCCCTGAAAACAGGAACGAGACAAGGATGCCCTCTATCACCACTCTTATTTAACATAGTACTGGAGGTCCTGGCCAGAGCAATCAGGCAAGAAAAAGGAATAAAAGGAATCCAAATAGGGAGGGAAGAAGTGAAACTCTCGCTGTTTGCAGATGACATGATCTTATATATAGAAAACCCCAAAGAATCCATTGGAAAACTGTTAGACGTAATCAACAACGACAGCAAAGTTGCAGGGTACAAAATCAATTTGCATAAATCAGTAGCATTTCTATATTCTAATAATGAACTAACAGAAAAAGAACTCAAGAACACAATTCCATTCACAATTGCAACAAAAAGAATAAAATACCTTGGGGTAAATTTAACTAAGGAAGTGAAGGACCTATATAATGAAAATTACAAGGCCTTTCTGAGATAATTGGATGATGACATAAGGAGATAGAAAGACATTCCATGCACGTGGATTGGAAGAATAAACATAGTTAAAATGTCCGTTCTACCTAAAGCAATCTACAGATTCAACACTACCCCAATCAGAATCCCACTGACATTCTTTACAGAATTAGAACAAAGAATCCTAAAATTCATATGGGGCAACAAAAGACCCCGAATTGCTAAAGCAATGCTGAGAAAAAGGAACAAAACGGGAGGAATCACAATCCCTGACTTCAAAACACACTACAAAGCTACAGTAATCAAAACGGCATGGTACTGGTACAAAAACAGGTGCACAGATCAATGGAACAGAATTGAAAGCCCAGAAATAAAACCACACATCTATGGACAGTTTATTTTCGACAAATGAGCTGAGTGCATACAATGGAGAAAAGAAAGTCTTTTCAACAAATGGTGCTGGGAAAACTGGAAAGCCATATGTAAAAGAATGAAAATTGACCATTCTTTTTCACCATTCACCAAAATAAACTCAAAATGGATCAAAAACCTAAAGGTGAGACCTGAAACCATAAGGCTTCTAGAAGAAAACGTAGGCAGTACACTCTTTGACATCAGTATTAAAAGGATCTTTTTGGACACCATGTCTTCTCAGAGAAGGGAAACAATAGAAAGAATAAACAAATGGGACTTCATCAGACTAAAGAGCTTCTTCAAGGCAAATGAAAACAGGATTGAAACAAAAAACAACACACTAACTGGGAAAAAATATTTGCAAGTCATATATCTGACAAAGGCTTAATATCCATAATACATAAAGAACTCTCACAACTCAACGACAAAAAATCAAACAACCCAATCAAAAAATGGGTTGGAGACATGAACAGACATTTCTCCAAAGAAGATATACGGATGGCCAATAGGCACATGAAAAGATGCTCATCATCGCTGATCATCAGGGAAATGCAAATCAAAACTACACTAAGATATCACCTTACACCCATTAGAATGACAAAAATATCTAAATCTAATAGTAACAAATGTTGGAGAGGTTGTGGAGAAAAAGGAACCCTCATACACTGCTGGTGGAAATGCAAACTTGTGCAGCCACTATGGAAAACAGTATGGAGATTCCTCAAAAAATTAAAAATAGAACTACCATATGATCCAGCCATTCCACTACTGGGTATCTATCCAAAGAGCTTGAAGTCAGCAATCCCAAAAGTCCTGTGCACCCCAATGTTCATTGCAGCATTATTTACAATAGCCAAGACATGGAAGCAACCTAAGTGTCCATCAACAGACGAATGGATAAAGAAGATGTGGTACATATATACAATGGAATACTACTCAGCTGTAAAACAGAACAAAATCATTCCATTTGCAATAACATGGATGGACCTTGATGGAATTATTTTAAGTGAAATAAGCCACTTAGAGAAGGATAATCTGTGTATGACTCCACTCATATGAGGAATTTAAAAATGTGGACTAAGAGAACAGTTTAGTGGATACCAGGGGAAAGGTGGGGTGTGGGTGGGCACAAAGGGTAAAGTGGTGCACCTACAACACGAATGACAAACATTAATGTACAACTGAAATTTCACAAGATTGTAACCTATCATTAACAATAAAAAAATAAATAAAATAAAATAAAATTATCCAGTCAGAGGAATAAAAAGAAAAAAATGAATAAGAGTGAAGAATGTCTACCAGATTTGTGGGACATCATCAAGAGAACCAAGCAAGCATTATAAGAGGCCCAAAAGGAAAAGAGAGAAAGGAGAAAAAGCTTATTTAAAGAAATAATGGCTGAAAATTTCCAAAATCTGGGGAGGGATATGGACATCTAGATCCTTGAAGCACAAGGGTACACAAAATGGGATCAATGCAAAGAAGATTAAACCAAGACTCATTATATTGAAATTCTAAAAATTCAAAGACAGAGAGTTTTGAAAGTATAAGAGAAAAGTGATTCATTACATACAAGGGAACTCCAATAAGACTCTCAGTAAATTTCTCAGCAGAAACTTGCACACCAGGAGAGAATAGAATGATATGTTCAAAGAGCTGAAAGAAAAAAACTGACAACCAAGAATACTGTACCTGGTAAAGCTGTCCTTCAGAAATGAAAGAGAAATAAGACCTTCCCAGACAAACAAAAACTGAGGGAGTTGATCACCACCGTACCTGCCTTAATAGAAATGCTAAAGGGAGCTCTTCAAGCTGAAATGAAAGGACTCTAATTAGTAAGATAAAAACATATGAAAGAATAAACTCACTGGTAAAAGTAAGTATATTGTCAAATTCAGAATACTCTAATATTTTAATACAGGTGAGTAAATCACTTTTAACTCAGTATAAATGTTAAAAGACAAACAGATTAAAAATAACTAGAGCTAGCCCTAGTAACGTAGTGGTTAAGTTTGGCATGCTTACTTTGGGGGCCCAGGTTCAGTTCCTCACCACTTGTCAGTGGCCATCCTGTGGTGGCCACTCACATAAAAAAAGAAGATTGACAACAGATGTTAGCTCAGAGCAAATCTTCCTCAGAGAAAAATAAAAATAAAATAAATAAAAACTATAGCTATAATATTTGTTAATGGGTACACAATATAAAAATATGCAAATTGTGGCATCAATAGCATAAAATGTGGGGAAAATAAAAGGGGTAGAGTTTTTATATATGATTGAAGTAGAATGGACAGTTGTAAGTATAAGATGTCTTATATAAGCCTCATGGTAACCACAGAGAGAAAATCTCTAGGGGCTGGCCCCGTGGCTGAGTGGTTAAGTTCACGCCTCTGCTTCCGCAGCCCAGGGTTTCACCAGTTCATATCCTGGGCACAGATATGGCACCACTTGTCAGGCCACACTGAGGCAGCATTCCACATCCCACAACTAGAAGGACCCACAACTAAAATATACAACTATGTACCGGGGGGATTTGGGGAGAAAAAGCAGGGGAAAAAAAGAAGATTGGCAATGGTTGTTAGCTCAGGTGCCAATCTTTAAAAAAAAAAACCTCTAGCAGACACACAAAAGATAAAGAAAAAGGAATCAAAACAAACCTCTACAAAATATCACCAAATCATAAAGGAAGACAGCAAGAAAAGAAGAATGGAACAAAGGAAAAATAAGGCAGTCAGAAAACAATTAACAAAATGACAATAGTAAATCTTATTTATCAGCAATTACTTTAAATGCAAACGGATTGAATCCTCTAATCAAAAGACACAGAGGTGCTGAATGGATTGAAAAAACAAGATCCAACAATATGGTGTCTACAAGAGATTCACTTTAAGGACACACATAGACTAAAAACAAAGGGATGAAAATATATATTCCATGCAAATGGTAACCAAAAGAGAGCAGGGATGACTATATTTACATCAGATATATTGAAATTTAAGTCAAAAACTGTCATGAGTGACAAATAAGGTCATTATATAATGATCAAGGGGTCAATTCATCAAGAGGATATAACAATTGTAAATATATATGCACACAACATTGGAGCACCTACATACATAACTCAAGTATTAACAGAACTGAAGGCAAAAATAGACAGCAGTACAATAATAGTATGAGATCTCAATATCCAGCTTTCAACAATTAATAGATAATCCAGACAGGAAATCGATAAAGAAACAGAGGACTTGAACAAAACTAAAGACCAAATGGGCCTGAAAACATACACAGAATTTTCTATCCAACAGCAGCAGAATATACATTATTTTCAAGTGTACACAGATAGTTCCCCAGGATAGAGCATATGTTAGGCCACAAAACAAGTCTTAATGAATTTAAGAAGATTAAAATCATATCAAATATCTTTTACAACCGTAATAGTGTGAAACTAAAAATCAATATAAGGAAGAATATTGGAAAATTCACAAATATGTGGAAATTAAACCACACACTCTGAAACAACCAATGGGTCAAAGAAGAATCAAAAGGGAAATCAAAAAACATCTTGAGAGAAACAAAAATGGAAACAAAACAACATACCAAGACATATGAGATGCAGCAAAAGCAGTTCTAAGAGGGAATTTTATAGTGATAAATGCCAACATTAAGAAAAAAGAAAGATCTCAAATAATCTACTTTACACCTCAAAGAACTAGAAAAAGAAGAACAAACTAAACTCAAAGTTAGCATATGGAAGGAAATAATAAAGATTAGAGCAGAAATAGATGAAAGAGAGACTAGAAAAACAACACAAAGGATCAACAAAATTAAAACAAAATGAAGTCTATTTTTAAAAGAGTTAGATTGGCAAAAGGGTTTAAATTAACATTGCAAAGTTTTCAGAGTTTACTTGTTTCTTAGCTTCATAGAGGGGGGTGATGAAGGCTCAGAAGTGGTCTGGCAGTCAATCAGTAGAGATAATAAGTGATGGTTGAATTAAAGAGATATTTTCTTATATGTTTCCTTCCTAACAAACCTATAACAGCTAGCTAAGAAGTTCCTGGGGCTGGCCCCATGGCAGAGTGGTTAAATTCACATGCTCCACTTTGGTGGCCCAGGGTTTCACTGGTTCAGATCCTGGGCACGGAACTATCACCACTCATCAAGCCATGTTGAGGCAGCGTCCCACATAGCAGACCAGCAACTAGAATATATAGCCATGTACTGGGGGGCTTTAGGAAGAAGAAAAAAAAGAAAAAGAAAAGAGGAAGATTGGCAACAGATGTTAGCTCAGGGCCAATCTTTAAAAAAAGAAAAGAAAAGAAGTTCCCAATTTTCCAATGTTCTGCTAATTTCCATGATAATAAAACTTTCAGAATCTCAGGGGGAAAAAAACCTAAACAAAATATTGGCAAACTCAACCCATAAATGTCTTTAGAAAATCATGTGTTTATTCCAATAAAGGCAAGAATCATTTACTTCTAAAATATCTAGTACTATAACTTACACATTTACATATTAATGGACAAACTATGTGATCATTGCAGGAAATGTAAGAAAATCATTTGATAAACCTCCCATTTATGATTTTTTTAATTGAGCAGATTTGGAATTTAGGGACTTTTTCACTGAATTTGATAATAGAATGCATCAAAACTCTGCAGCAAACGTCAAATTAATGGTGCAACACTAGCAATATTCCTTTAAAGACGGAAATAATACAATGGTGTTCATTCCTACCACTGCCATTCAACAATCTTCCGGAGGTTCTATCCATCACAGTGATAAAAGGGGAATAAATGAGAAGAACGAGATCTGAAAGGAACATCAAAACTGTTACTATTCACAGATGATATATTTATGTACAAGACACGGGAATCAAAAGATAAATTATTAGGATAGTCAGAATTCAGTAAGGTTGCTAGATATAAGATCAATATCAAAAATCAATAGTGTTCCTGAATACCAGCAATAAACAATAGAGAATGCAACTAAGGAAGGGAGTGAACTAAATAGATTTGTGATACAAAACGACCCCTCAGTCTGAAAGGGGGCAACAGTGGATGAAGGTAGCCTAGTTATGAAGCTGTTTATGGCAATGTTTCAGGTGAGAGATAACAGCAACTTACACCAGGATGATGAGTAAGGAGATGCTATAAAATCAAACGGAGTCAGTGGTAGCTTTTGTGGGAGCATGAGTAAGAGGGAGAGATAAAGAAAGATTTCCTGGTCTCTGGCTTGGTAGCTGGATGATGGCAGCGCCATTTTCTTGAGTAAGGGAACACTGAAAGGAGACCTGTTTGAAGAGGAAGAAAATAACTCATATTTGGATATGTTGATTTTGAGATCCAAGAAGAGATTAAAATAGATCAGCACTCAGAATAGAGAACTGCCCTGGAGATAAAAATGTTTGAGCTATCTGTGCATAGGTGGAAATTGAAACTTGAGTGTAAATGAAGGCATGAACTTGAATATGTAATAGCTAGACAGGGAAAAGTGTTCATGGAATTTTACAGAGCACGTTGAATGAGACCAGTCCTTTTAAATTGCTCCCTTCTGTGCAAATAGGACTAGGATTTCCCAGTTATGTAGAATTCAGTTTTTGAACATTCATTGAGTGGCTGAAAAGAGAAAGAATATTCAATAGTTCATGTAAAAGCCATGATGTGACCATTTCAACTCTGTCTAGGGTGGGCCACAGAAGAGATCAGTGGACAACAGCGAATTACAGAAACTAAAGAAGATCCTCTAAGACTGAGCAGGATAAGGATGTAACAAAGATACCTCCCTGAGCCTCACATGCTTGCATGTTGTTATCAGGAATTCTCCTTTATTAAGGAGAACTTCAGGAAGAATTGCTGCCTTCTTTTTGGGACAAATTATGCAAAAAAACAATACCAAACCCTCTATTCATTCTACAAATCCATCCTGAACATTTCTGTCTCTGACCATAGTATCATCTCTTCTTATTCATCCTTGAACCCCGGTTAGAACTTACCAGATTGTATATTGTTTTGTCTTATAGAGAAAGATTCCAATTGAGTAGGCCTCCTTCCAGTCCTCAGACCTCCTGATATCAAGCAAAGTTTCCCAAACTCCAGAGAACAGATAAATGTGACTCTGCTCACAGAGTTTTCCTTCCACCAACAGATCCCAAACTCAATTTCCAATGCAATATCCTGGAAAAACAAGCATAGAATCACCCGTCTTCTCTTCCAGGAGACCAAGTCGAGAGCTGAGCTCTGGATCACAGAATCTTAGCTCTCAAGTCCTTCCCCTCCAAAAGTCTATGGACCAGAATGAGGCAACATTTGATTATATATATGCTAGGCGTTCCCAGAGCAGAGTAGAGAGATCTCTTCAGAAGCAATGCTCTTCTCCTGATGCAAAGAGAACTGTCTCAACAAGTCTTTGATTTGTAGATTTCATTGTGGCTGAAACAACTTATCTGGCTCATGTTCCCTCTTAAAGGCGGTGTATGTAAAATGCAACTGAGGATCAGCAAGAAAGGTAGAAGTAAGATTCAAGATGCCAGGGCCCTGGGGAGAGCCTCTGAACTGCCTAGTTGTGGGGATCTGTACAAGAGGAATTAACATTTTTAACACCTTGTTGTGTCAAGTGCTATGCACATGTTATATAATCCAATCTTACAAGAATATTTATCTTTAAGATAAATAAAAGAAGATTTTTAAAGAGAACAAAAACAACTTGCCCCAAACCCATTCTCCTTCCACTTACTGCCTGTAGACTTACAGGATTAAACAAAATGCTTACAGCAGCGGAAAATTAAATGACCAGGAAGGCCACCATTGCAGGTTTTTGTAATACCCTGGGACTGGCACTCGAAAACACAATTCCTTTCAGTTGACAGTATTTCACAAGGCATTTGTTTCACTTTTTTCTTCCTTTCAATATTCACAAAAGTCTCATGCCCACCCTTCTCCATCTTGGGAATTTGACATCCACTGCATTCAGGACACAGATCACAGTGAGCCTTCTCCATGACGCCACTGGACCAAAAGATTTACCAAAATTGAGTTTTACTTTCTAAAATGTGCATTGTAGAAACAATAGACTTGAAATGAAAAGTTTTAATCACATATACACTCTTACACATGCCCACATTCCAAGGGCCCTGCCCTGCTGTCTGATAATCTAGAAACAGAAAATTAACTTCGCTCCTTGGGAACCATAAGTCCAGTGAACTCTGAGTTTTTTTATTGACAAATAAAAATGGCAAGTAATAGGATATATTGGAGTATATGAGGAAGCCATTTTGTGTAAATCTAATTCGGCGTGACCTTGTATTTCCAAAAGGGCCTGACCGAGGCTATTGAGCATGCATTGTACATCTGCTGTAGAGATTCCCTATGGCAAGAGCAAAGGCCCTTGAGATAAAGGTGCAACTTCTCTCCCCCTCCCAATGTTGGCATCTCATTAAAGATTAAGCATCTTTCTTTAGGCTGGGAACCGATTGCAGTGCTCATCTGTGACCGCCCAGCCCAAGGCAACACACCTGCCACCCCGCAGCATTCACTGAGACAGCAGACCTATCTGCCATTTCCATCAATCACTGTGCTGACAGAGCAGCCTCGTGACTATTGTAAAAGGGACATTTCAATCATATGTGAAACATACTCTTTGAGGGTCTATAACCACCCTGTGTACCCCCACTTCTTTGGAGTGCTCTGTTCCTTTGTGGAAAGACTCTCCTGGGTTATAATCCTCAGATTTAAGCTCAGAATAAACTCGACCAAATTTTCATTTATAGATTGGTTATGGATTATTTTCATAGACAGTTCTTGGTGTAGTCAGCAGGATTTCAGAGAAACCCCCCCAGAGGCCACCTGGAATCTACACTGAACCTGCATTCGGTACCAATAAGGGCCCATTGAGCCCCCCGGGTCACTGCATTCTTCAGGTGACCTTGGTGAGTTCTCCTGAAACCCGGACCTCCTTATTTTAAGTTGACCGTCCAAGAGTTTATATGAGCTGGGTAAGGTCTTAAGACTAGAGGTTTTGAGGGGTACCAGTACATTTCCTAGGTGGAGAAAAACCTAGAGGGAATTCCTAAGCCATGGGAGCTTAGAGGGAGCTTGGAGTGAGCTGGGTTGGTTGTCCTTTTAATTTGGCTTTAAATTGGAAAGAATTGTGTTTATAAAGTCTGAACAAACTGCTTCATAGAGAAATGAGAGACTGAACGTGTTCAGCTCTGAAGAAAAGGAACACTTGCTCCTCCTGGCCTTTATCAAAAGGCGCCCTTAGGTGACTAAGGACCTCAGCAGGAGTGTCAGAGAATCAATCCTCGAGACATGCAGCGGTCCCGTAGGGAACTCCACTCTCATTCATGGTAATTAATTACAAGCTGGTCCGGGGACGCACACATAAGTGCTGGTCACCCGTGCTCTGAGCCCCATGGTGGTTTTAGACTGCCGGAGGAGAAACCAAGGCACGTAAGAGAGTGTTTACGACCTTTCTATAGGGAGTAACACTCATAAGCTGCACACTTCTGAGCCACTACACTGTCCTTAGAAGTTGTTCAGACCTTATTTAAAAAAAAAAAAAAACAGACAAGCAAAAAGAAAATGGGAAACCATGCTTCTAAAGCTGGCCAGCTCTCAGATGGACAACCTCCCACTGGGACTCCAGCTGGTTTCATGTATAATGCATACGGAAACAATGCTTACAAGTATTTAACAAAATGGGAAGGATTAACTAAGAATGACTTATGTCTTAAATGGCCAAAGTGGGGAACATTGGATATCTCAAAGCTACTGTATTTGCATGCACAAGTAGAAAGAGCTGTAGCCGCCCCTGATGCAGGAAGGGTTAATAATCCCTGGAAAAGGTTTGCCAACAAACTGTGACCCAGAGGTGAGAAGGCCAGTTAGCCAAAGACGGGTAAGACCTCCAGGGGGAGGCAACCTAAGCCAGGCATCGGTCGCCCAGGGGCACAGATGGAGACAGGATATCGATATTGGGAGCAGGAGGAGCCATTGCCTATGAGGCTTTTCCTGTTGTGAGATAAAAATATACGAGCACAGCAATAACATGATAACATCAAAACAGAGGCCGAGGGAGGGTTCCTTGAGAAATCACTAAGAATTCTTGGCATTTGCTAATTACTTCAACCAGAACACCTGTGTATGTTTAACAGATGTAAGCTATGTATATTTTGAAACACTGGTTATAATAAACTCAGAGTGGCCATCAGCCCTCTCCGCATCTATCCTGATGTGTACATCGGATTGTGACACTGACAAGAGCCAGCTCTAAAACTAAAGCAAAAGAATGGGAAGCTTATTATGATTGGTATTTAGAGGCTTCAAAACATAATAATGATAAAATGAATTCTTTACAGGAGACTAACCGTAAATTGGCAGAGACTGTATCTGAATTAAAAAAGGATAAGAAGTCAGAAACCGTCCCACCCAGCTTATCTCTTCCATCTCCTCTGCAGCTGCCTTTGGAATCTCAGAGCTCATCTCCTTCTCCCTCGGCACCCTTACAATTTCTAAAGAGCTCTATTCCATTGACTTAAAGTAAGCGCTTACAAAAAGTTTTTCTGAATAGAACTAACCCAAATGTCTTTAAAGTTTATGATGTGGATTTTCAAGGTATGAATTAGGGCTGCCCCAGGGAGTGAAGCCCAGGGCATCCTCACCTACATGCCCATCTATATGACCAGATTCGTATCTAAAGTTATATGGCCGCACGATAACCAAACCCCATCTGCACTGAAATCATTTAATGACTTTTTACATCATGCCTTGCTACAGGAACCCCAATGGGGGAATTTTCAAGGTAATGGCTCCTTTTCTTTCATCTCTCTTAGAGTTACAATGGCCATTTTCGTCTCCTTTTGAGCTTTGCAACCGGGAAACAAAGAAATCTTTAAAGAGTCAAAGGCTCCACCCCTGGGAGCCCCAACTTTGGGTTTCCGGGCCTGATCACCCCGGCGACCCCAAGTGGGGTGCCCTCTCTTGATGGTTGACTCATTGAGTATTTTAGTCACCTACTGAGTCGGTTATGAGGGTAGGAGACTTGTGATTTATTCTGTGAACTGTCCTGCTGGGGTCGTGTGCCCTGCACAGGAACTGTTGTGCGACTCTTATCTTGATAACCCTCTGGAAGAGGCCATGAGGGTGAGGTCTGATCTCTTCTTTTCCTTTCTTTATCTGTTTTGTTCATCATCTCTTCTGTTGTCACCAAGTCGAGGTTAAGTTCAGAGTGAACCTGACCAGAACCTGGACCTTCTGTAAAGTCGAAAACTTGGGTTTCTCTGTGCCTTTATGATGCGGTTGGACAGGTAGATCAACCTAAAATGTCATTCAAGTTACAATCCAGTTTCTGGGAAATCAAGAGCAACTGTCCTTAGAAAATCCTTGCAAGACTGGAAATACAGCTCTAGAGGCAGTTCAGATTCCACCCAGTTCCTTTATCTCAAAAAGGATTATCACCTCCCCCCTCCAGGAATATTACCTAGCCCATCACTAATTCCTAAGAGTGAAGGAAAAAAAAACAGAGGGGGAGGAAAAAACAGGTTCCAAATTCTTTTTGGTAACAATCCTGAGTTCTGCTAAGTTAAGTGATAAAAATCTGAGTATCTGGGTCATTTTTGGATTGGATAGAACACAAACATTGCTAAACATCTAAATTTATCTACTTTTGGCTTTTTATTGCAGAGATGCTAAAAGTCTTTGGGTCTTTTACTGTAAAGTGATGTGTTCCTAGAAATTATGAAGTGTTTAGAATGCTGATATAAAAGACAATTCATAATTGCTTACCTTTTGTCTGTTAATGGTTAAAAGTTCTAATTAACATGTATAATTAAAGCTATTGGAAATTAATAAGGAAAACAGTTCTGCATTCAAGGAAAGTTAAAATGTATGTTTTCAGTAAAGAAGGTATAAAGAATGGAAGTATTTTTGTTTGTTCGGTTAAGAAAGATAAATTTGTCCTAATGTACTAGAAGGGAAGAAAGCAAGCATGGGACAAATTCTGAATGTAACAAGAAAGTTGTAGAAGGTTTGTGAAGGAGAAATTCAGAAAGGAGTTTTATGCCTGGTCAAGTTAACTAAGATTAAAGTAAATCCAATTAAGTAAATGGGTTTTAATATGAAAAAGTAAACTGGTACAAAAACTAGAATTTAGCTTTCTCTCTTAAAAGGATAATTTTCTTAAACTCTTAGTCTGCTCTTGATAAAGAAATTATAAAAGGTTTTTCCTTCTGAGTAAGTTTACGAAAGGTCTATGTTTATGTTTCCTTGGTGCAAAAAGACAGAGGTCTCTCTATTAAGGTTTTTTTTGCTGTTGATACCTAAGCATTGTTTCACAGCGACCGTTGTTTAAATAAGTGTTTTAAAAATCTTTTGACATTTTTGACAAGCTTCTCTCTCAAAAAAAAAAAAAAAACAAAAAAATTCAATTCCTAAGTAAAGTTTTTCCTTTGACCTGGATGAAGGAGGAGAATTTCTCTGAGGATTTTCAGAGGGCCCCTGGGACTTCACAGAGAAATTTGTGCTCTCTTCCTATAAGATGGAAGATTCTAAACTAATTAGGCTTATTTGGTCTGTTAAATTACCTTGGAAGCATTGTCAGATAAGTGATGATAATCTTTCTTAGTTTGTATTATGTGGGTAAATGTTACTGATATAAGTGTTTTGAAAATTATGTAACATTCCTAAAATTCTGATCTTTCCTGGTTATCAGTCATAAGTCTAATTATTAGTTTAACATGTTGTATATCACAGAAATAATAAGCTTTTCTGTCAATTGCCATTTTTAAGTCTTTCGTTATTTACAGTCAGTTGTTTTACTCTGATGCTTTTTGCTTTTGCAAATATGTCTCATCTTCAGAGGAATTCATGGAAAAGACTCTGACACTTACTCTGGATTACAGTTTTCTGATAAACTTTCAGATCATAGAACTGAACTGACAAATAAAAATGGCAAGCAATAGGATATATCGGAGAATATGAGGAAGCCATTTGGTATAGACCTAATTCTGCCTGAGCTTGCCTTTCCAAAAGGGCCTGACTGTGGCTGTTGAGCATGCATTGTATATCTGCTTTAGATATTCCCTACAGCAAGAACAAAGGCCCTTGAGATAAAGGTGGCAACTTCCCTCCCCCTCCCAATGCTGGCATCTCCTTAAGGATTGAACATCTTTCCTTAGGCTTGAAACTGATTGCTGTGCTCACCTGTGACCGCCCAGCTCAAGACAATAGACTTGCCTCCTGCTACGCCCTCCGAGAGAGCAGACCCACTACCTGCTGTGTCCATCAAGCGCTGTGCTGACAGGGCAATCTTGTGACTATTGTGGGAGGGACATTTCAATCATATGTGAAACGTCCTGCTTGGGGGTATATAACCACTCTGTACATCTCACTTCCTTGGTGCCCTTTCTTCCTTGGGGAAGAAAGCCCCCAGGCCATGGTCCTCAGATTTCAGCTCAGAATAAACTCACCCAAATTTTCATTTATAGATTGGTTGTGGATTATTTTCGATGACAGTTCTTGGCATAGTCTTGGCAGGATTTCAGAGAAACCCCCTGGAGGCCACCTGGAATCTACACTAAACCGGCATTCGGTACCAATAAGGGCTCATTGAGCCCCCCCCAGATCACTGTATTCTTCAGGTGACCCTGGTGAGTTCTCCTGAAACCCGGACCTCCTTAAGTTGATGGTCCAAGAGTTTATATGAGCTGGGTAAGGTCTTAAGACTAGAGGTTTGAGGGGTACCAGTACAGTTCCTAGGCCAGAGGAGCCTAGAGGGAAGTTCCTAGGCCAGAGGAGCCTAGAGGAACTTGGGAGTGAATGGGAAAGGCTGATGTTTTTAATTTGGCTTTAAATTGGAAAGAATTGTGTTTATAAAGTCTGAACAAACTGCTTCATAGAGAAATGAGAGACTGAACGTGTTCAGCTCTGAAGAAAAGGGACACTTGCTCCTCCCGGCCTTTACCAAAAGGCGCCCTTAGGTGACTAAGGACCTCAGTGGGAGTGTCAGAGGATCAATCCTCGCGACGTGCAGTGGTCCCATGGGGAACTCCACTCTCATTCACAGTAATTAATTACAGGCTCGTCCGGGGACGCGCACATAAGGGCTGGTCACCCTGCACTCCTAGCTCCCATGGTGGTATTAGGCGGCCCGAGGGAAAAACCGAGGCACGTAAGAGAGTGTTTATGACCTTTCTATAGGTAGTAACACTCACAAGCAGCACACTTTCTGACCCACGACATTGTCCTTAGAAGTTGTTTGGATTTTATAACAAAACAATATTAAAAGAGAAGCGGGAAATCGAGCTTCTAAAACAGCTTGATCAGTTCCCGAATGGGCAGCCTTTCCTCCAGACTCCAGTTGGCTTCATGCTGTGATTGCAATTGCTTAACAAAGGGGGATCCCAAGCCAGATTGCTAAGACCAAAGGAAAGAAAGAAAGAGGAAAAAAACTGGGAAAACAAGGTTTTTCACCGCGGTCTGCTATGAGAACACCAAAGTCAAATGTAAGGAAAATGTTTGTCTATATGTCTGTCTGTCTGTGTGTGTCTATATATGTTACAAAAGTTTTTGTATTTTACCTCCAGATGGTACAATTTCTAAAGGGCTCCATTCAATTGACTTAAAGTAAGCACTTACAAAAAGTTTTTCTAAAAGTTCTAACCAAAATGTCTTTCAAGTTAACATGATATAGGTTAATCTTTGGTTAATGAAAGTTTAAGCTGTTGGTTTGATTGAAAAGGCATGTCCTCAAAAGTTGTTGGTATTTGAATATGATGCAGATATGCAGCCTGGGTTTACTAGTCAAATAAGCTCATGTTGTCTGTTAGAAATTCGTCAGCAAAATAATAGCTTTAAATGACAGCTGTTTGTCTAATGTCTCATGAAGTTTTTGTGGGTAATCTGAACATAATTGTTGGGAACAAATGATTTAAATAGACAAAAGTGGGTAAAATAACTGTTTTATGGTCTGTATACTTGGGAAAAAACAGCTTCCAAATTCTTTTTGGTAACTTAAAACTTTAGAGTTTTTCTAAGTTAAGTTAAATGATGAAAATCTGAGTATCTGGGTCATTTTTGGATTGGATAGAACACAAACATTGCTAAACGTATCTAAGTTATCTACTTTTGGCTTCTTATTGCAGAGAGGCGAAAAGTCTTTGGGTGTTTTACTGTAAAGTGTGGCGTGTTTCTAGAAATTATGAAAAGTGTTTAGAATGCTGGGATAAAAGACAATTCATAATTGCTTACCTTTTTAGTGTTTGCTATGGTTTGTTAAACGTTAAAGAGTTCTAATATATGTGATTAAAGCTGCTAGAAATTAATAAGAAAAACAGCTCTGTATTCAAGGAAAGTAAGGTGTAAGTTTTCACTAAAGAAGGTATAAAAAGAATGGAAATTTTGGGGCTGGCCCCGTGGCTGAGTGGTTAAGTTCACGCACTCCACTGCAGGCGGCCCAGTGTTTTGTTGGTTCGAATCCTGGGCGCGGACATGGCACTGCTCATCAAACCACGCTGAGGCAGCATCCCACATGCCACAACTAGAAGGACCCACAACGAAGAATATACAACTATGTACCTGGGGGCTTTGGGGAGAAAAAGGAAAAAATAAAATCTTTTTAAAAAAAAAAGAAAATGGAAATTTTGTTTGGTTGGTTAAGAAAGATAAATTTGTCCTAAAGTACTAGGAGGAAAAAAAAAAAAGGACATGGGACAAATTCTGAAGGCAAAAAGAAAGTTGTAGAAGGTTTGTGAAGGAGAAATTCTGAAAGGAGTTTTATGCCTGGTCAAGTTGGCTAAGATTAAAATAAATCCAACTAAGTGAATGAGTTTTAGTGTTAAAAATAAACTGGTGCAGAAATTAAAATTTGACTTTCTCTTTTAAAAGGATAATTTTCTTAAACTCTTAGTCTGCTCTTGATAAAGAGATTATAAAAGGTTTTTCCTTCTGAGTAAGTTTACAGAAGATCTATGTTTTGTTAAGGTAATTTCCTAGGTGCAAAAAGACAGAGGTCTCTCTATTAAGGTTTTTTTTTTTTTTTTGCTGTTGTCACTTTGATTAAATATTGTGAGCCTTGTTTCATTGACCCTTGTTTTACAATGACAGGATCAGCAACCTCTTGATCTTGTTTAAGTGTTTAAAAATCTTTTGATATTTTTGACAAGCTTCTCCCTCAAACAAATAGTCAAGTCTAAATAAAGGTTTTCCTTTGACCTGGATGAAAGAAGAGAATTTCTCTAAGGATTTTCAGAGGGCCCCTTGGACTTCTCAAAGAAATTTGTTCTCTCTTCCTATAAAGGAGGCATACTGACTAGGCTTGCTTGGAAAGCTAAATTGCATGAGAAGCATTGTCAAGTAAATGATAATAAACCTCAGGTTATATTGTGTAGGTAAACGTTATTCACTATTTTAACCTTGCTACTGATGAGGATTATTTTAGGCTGGTTACTGTTGAAAATTGCAGATGAGAAGGAGACTCTGAGAAGTGGAAATTGCTTGCCCTTTGATAAGAGACATTTGCATTTGTGAAGGAAGTCTCCATCTGTGGGTATTTCCTTCTCTGCACCAGGAGGAACGGGGGAAGACCTTATCTCTAGAAACTCTTAATGGGGGTGTCAAGGACTTATGTCTTGTTTATTGTGCTTGTCTGGTGACCTTATGTAGCTGACTCCCCCCACCAACAACGTCCTCCTTTGTCTCTAGCCAAAGATAGTATTTAGAGTGGTGGCTTCTGGCATTTACTTAATCCGATTTGATTCTTATCTGAAAGTTATAGGACCACCCAATAGCCAGACCCCACCTGCACTGATACCATTTTAACTTTTTTACATATTCTTTCCTTTGTCTTGTAAAGAGATGACTCACATGCCTATGCCTTAGATTTAGCTCTACTGTCAACCCATGTTTGCAGCAGCAGCTCCTCCTGCCCATGGGTCCTGTCCCCATGCTATTCTCTAGACGGGAGAGCACTACTGCCAGACCTTGAGAGAGTCCAAAAAAATCTTTCTTTTGACTCCTCAGCTCACGGACTCCGCATCAGCTACATTGCTTTCAACATCACAAGGGGAGAAGACCACAACTGCATTCTATTGTTTAATTTGGTTTACAAATGGGTCTTACTTAAATGATAAACAAGGATGGTTATCAAGTTGGATATGCTGTCCAGCCTCAAGAATGCCTCCTACTTTCTGTTAACTCTGCTAATCCAGTAAAAAGATTTCCTTCTACAGGCTTAAGAAATCACCACAGAAGAAGAAAAATAATATATGTAGGTTGCAACAAAAGGGGAAAATAACACTTTTGGCAACTTTCTCCCAGTGGGTCATATAGCCTCTACTACTTGTGCTATATGCCCAAAGTATAACCCAGAGAAGCCACTTCATGAGTCACAAAGCCACTTTCCCTTCCTAAGGGACCCTTTGAGGTATGACAATTGGACTTTGTCCAAATGCCACCATCTCAAGGATAAATATGTCTTGTAAGGATCTGTACGTTCTCACATTGTTTTGAGGCCTTTCCTTGCAGAAGAGCAACGGCTTTAACAGTAGGTAAATTACTATTAGAGAGAATAATTCCTATTTGAGGAATTCCTCCCGAGTTACACAGTGACTGGGGAACTCAAATCTGTTTGTAATGTTTGCCCAGTATTGCAGCATTTCCACTGCGCTTACCATCCTCGATCGTCAGGATTGGTAAAACTAATGGCACAACTAGAACTTAATTGGCAAGGTTTCAGAAGCATTTACTCTCTCACGGCCAAAAGCTCTTGTGCTAGTGCTCCTTAATCTTAGATCTACACTTTTTATAAACATCGGCTGTCTCATTTTGAAATAATAATAAAACAGCCTATGCAATTAGATGAAGAAATATATGAACCAGCTTTTTTAAGGGATATATTACATTGTTGTCACAGTCTTATTGAGGTACTTAAAGTAAAATGAAAGATTCTTTCACAGAGCTCCCAGAACTTAAGGATCATGGACTATAACCTGAAGAATTTATTTATTGAAAGAGACACCAAATGAGTATCTATACAGCCCAGTTGGAAAGGACCATACCAGGAGGAGATGACGACGACATCTGTTGTAGAGAGCTGTCCCAAGACTCCGGACCAGGCCTGTATTCCCAACCTTCTATCTCCTCATTTAAGCTTTTGTTATGCTTAAACTGTATACCTATTTTATAATTTGTTTGGAATATTATTATACTTAAAGAAAGGGATTATTTTGGAACAGACTGGTCTTGAAGGCCAGGCATTTATCGAGTGACTCCTAATGGAACTCAGTGGTTATGTGGAACAATCTTTGGCCTTGGCTACTGCCTGGATGGCTAAAACACTGCACCCTGAATTTCCTTTAAAAGCAGGGAAGGAGTCAGGCTGAGTTAAAATCTGTTGCCAATCTCCCTCTCTTTAAGGTCGGATGGGCTTGTTCAGTGTTCCACTGGTATGGCTATATTTTCAACTATATTTGCTCCTTCTTTGGAGCTAAAAGATGGCGTTATTACATATGGAATCTCTGACTAAATTTACTCAAGAAGCCCTTAATGATAGTCAAGCAGGAGTACCCTTATTTAAATACTGAAATGTCTTTAATGAGAAAGGCTGTCCTTCAAAACAGAATGGCTTTAGATATTCTTACTGCATCCCAAGGTGGTACATATACAATCATTCAGACTGGATGCTGTGCTTTTATACGTGATGAATCTTCCAATGTGTCATCTCTGCTAAAACACGTGAAGGAGCAAGTGGATGCCTTATGTGATCCGACACCCAGTCTTGAATTGTTTGGTTAGCTCCCTTCTGGTATCAGTTCCCTTTTCCGATCTGAATTGGAATTCCTATTTCTACTACTTCTTGGAATTCTTGTACTAGTCATAATATTCAAATTAATTGTTGTTTTCTTTACTCAGTGTTGTAAGAGTAGCATACAAACTAAAGTAATGATTGCTCGACGGCTTGAGATGGTTGATCTGTCTTATAACCCTGGACAAATTTCCTTTTCTGATAGAGACTATGACTAAGAATTCACTTCAGACCAATCCTTTTAAAAATGCTGAGTTATTATTGTTGCTGTACTTGTCCTATAATCATATACAATGTAAATGTGAAGTGTCATAGAAAAGCACATATACAACGTTTGTGCAACAATCTAAAATTAATTGAAAATTATATGACATATGAAATGCTTCCTCTGTTAACACATATATAACTCTACGCTTGTCCACTATTTCCCCCCAACATGGACAACTAGGCAAATAAATGAAATAAAAGCCTAGCACCGAGGGACATGATGGACCCAGGACAGGCAGCAACCACCCTGGCGCCAAGGGACAATGATCATCAATGCTTTCTATCGAAAGATTAGAGCTCAAAAGGGCAAAATGACAAATAAAAATGGCAAGTAATAGGATATATTGGAGTATATGAGGAAGCCATTTTGTGTAAATCTAATTCGGCCTGACCTTGTATTTCCAAAAGGGCCTGACCGAGGCTATTGAGCATGCATTGTACATCTGCTGTAGAGATTCCCTATGGCAAGAGCAAAGGCCCTTGAGATAAAGGTGCAACTTCTCTCCCCCTCCCAATGTTGGCATCTCCTTAAAGATTAAGCATCTTTCTTTAGGCTGGGAACTGATTGCAGCACTCATCTGTGACCGCCCAGCCTGAGGAAAAACACCTACCACCCCGCGGCATTCACTGAGACAGCAGACCTATCTGCTGTTTCCATCAATCGCTGTGCTGACGGAGCAGTCTCGTGACTATTGTAAAAGGGATATTTCAGTCATATGTGAAACATACTCTTTGAGGGTCTATAACCACCCTGTGTACCCCCACTTCTTTGGAGTGCTCTGTTCCTTTGTGGAAAGACTCTCCTGGGTTATAATCCTCAGATTTAAGCTCAGAATAAACTCACCCAAATTTTCATTTATAGATTGGTTATGGATTATTTTTGTGGACATTATTAAGCCCAGAACTGATGAGGTTTAGAACCAAGGTGATCATAATAAACAGCTGATAGCTTCCCTTACATATTTCCATGCTCTCCGTCTGGAAGCACCCTCCAACATTCCAGAGGAAGGGCAAAAGGGGAAAATATGGTAAATCAAACAGCCAGGAGCAGTTAAGGATCCCTGACCCTCCTATGCTGCCTCTTGTTGAGGAGGCAGCAATCCTGAAAAGCATGAGAAAAAACTCCAAATTCCTCCCGGAAGGAATCCTGCTGGTGTGTAAACTGCCTTCACCTGTTTTCGTCTCCACAGCTGCCATTGCTTCACTCCTGGCAAACTTCCCAACAGGAGTGTCCAATTTTTGCAGCGAAGCTCATCATCCCATGCTGTAGTGGCCAAGTTAGGAAGTGATGTCGACTTACTTAAGATCTCACAGGGAGACTGAGGTTCGGGCGGCCATTGCACAGCACACGTTATTTTCTTGAAAATTCTCCATTAGTTAACTTTTCAGGTTAGCGTTGGCCACAGGTTTTTATGCAGATCTCTTCTCCCCTGCCCTCCTTCCCCCTCCCACTTCTCTGTCTCCCCCCTTCTACGCCTCCTCCACCCCTCACCCAAGGTCTTACAAGTTTCGGCCATTTTGCTCTTGATCTCTGCTCTCTCCCCCATTCTCTCTCCCCTTTCTTATGCAGAATAATTTAAGCTTCTGGAAGCTCTCCCCTCACTGAGCCAGTCAGTCAACAAACAGTTACTGAGTACCAGCCACAGTTTCTAGGTTCCGGGTCTATACTGTCTGCACTTTGTCGGGATTCTAGTGCTGGGAGTATAGATGTTAGTAAGACAGAATCCTGACTCCAAAGACTGACTTTAGTTTCGGGAGACAGACAATACACATTTTAAAAACTGGGCAAATAAAGGAAAAATGGAAAATAAACTTGTCCTTCTGAGTACACTGACATCACATACAGTGACAAATGTACATATAACTTATTCTCTGGACGTTCCATGCCAGCTCCCTTTTATTTTCTATGACTCAAGGTTCCTCCATCTCACATTCTTGCTTCTTCAACAGCTACCAGTCCTTAACCTCCCTTGCTCACCTCACTCCCTAAGAAACAACTTGTTTCAGAATTATTTTTCTGATGTCTATATAGCAATTTCCCAATTCTTTCTACGTGTCAGAGATTTAAAAAGCCATGGAGGTCACATAGTCAAAGGACTCTTTTTGTAGATGTTGGCTCTACCTTCAATGTAGACCAGGATCTGATCACTTCTCATCACTTCCAGTGCCAACACCCTGTCCCTCTCCACCATCATCTGGATTATTGCAACCCTCCTAACTAGACTCCCTACTTCTGCCCTTACTGCCTTCCTGCATCTATTGTCCACACAGAAGCCACAGGTCTCTTCTCAAAAGATGCATTCAATTTTTTGCTCAGGAGCTCAAACTCCTCCAATAGATGCCCATCCCACTTCCAGGAAAAACAAAGCCATGACTATGACCAACAGGGGCCTGCACCAGCTTGCCCTCACTTTCTGAGGAATTCTCTGATTCGTTCCACCTGTTCTTATGCCAGGCATTCCTTCCCCACCCTCTTTACCCTTGCTAATTCTCTCCTCGGAATTCCTTCCCCCAACTAGCTACGTAGTTCAATCCCCACTCCCTGTTTCAGTTTAAGTCTTTGTTCAAATGTCACTTCTCAGTGAGGCCTTCACTTTCACATTGGAAACACTGCCAACTCCTCCACCACTACCAATGAATTTTCAACACACACCTAACCTGCCATCTGGCCCTCCAGTTGATGATAGTGTTGAGTCCTTCCTGGGCCTTTAGAGCATCCTTGGGTTGAGGTTGGGAGATACACAGGTTTTTCTACACTGGCCATAAAGAGCAATGAACTTCACAATGGTGCTTCCCTCGGAAGCCTAGACTCTGTTCAGAATACTAAAGTTAAGAGAGTTGTCTAGTCACTATTCTAAGTTAAAACCTAAGTTAATCTCATATATATGAGGATATAAAAAGATATATATATATCCTTTTCTTTAGGAAAACTATCAAGCATCCATGAGAGGTTACCCACTTTCTTCCCCCTCCCAAATCAACTTTGTACTCCCCTTTTATCAGCTCCTAGCAATAAGCACTCCGTATTTGAGAGTATTAGCCAGAATTGGGTCAAAGCTTGGAGACAAAGACCTGAGACGTGTCAGCACCAGTTCAGTGAGAACAAATTCCATCAGCTTGCAGTATTACGGAAGAAGAGAAAGTATCACTCACAGTTGTTGAAACAACCTGATGTTCCAGTTGAATACACCCTCATGGACATCCAGGAGCCAAGTTCTTCAGTCCCAGGTGTTGGCAACCAGAGGCAAAGGAGGCAAGGAGTGAAAAATGAGAGTGCACAGGGAGAAGTGGTGCAGCGTGCAAGAATCCCTGAGACACCCCACACAGGGAGATCTCAGCATGAGCCTTGCCTAAAGACACGGGGCAAGGAACTAAGATTATTTGAGAATCTACTAATCATCTGGACCTAGGCATTTGTTAATTCATTTCACACAGCAGCCTCTTAAGGACGTTATCTCCATTTTACATAAAGTAAATTGAAGCTTACAAAATAATTAGTTCCATGTTACATACCAGGGAACTGGTAGCGCTAGCATCCACACCCAAGTCTGTCTGGCTGCAGTCCCAAACATTTTCTGCCCCAGTGTGCTCCCTCCTGGGGCTGGATGCTGTGCCTGCTGCAGGAGACCCTGTGCCTGGAAAGATGATGCCATAGGTTTCCTGGACCAGTGTGCAAGTGACATCCCCATTTCTCAGAGTTAGGACATCATCCCAGATCACCAACCCCTGGGTGGTGCAGGGGAGGAAGACATTTCCTCTACCTAGTGTGGGTTCGTCTGGCCAGAGAACGAATTAAATTCACATGAGACAGAATAGCAAGAGAAAATTAAACAAAGCTTTATGAGGACCATGGCCCAGGGCCTTTCTTCCCAAAGGAAGAAAGGGTACCGAAGAAGTGGGGTGCACAGAGTGGTTATATACCCCCAAACAGGGTGTTTCACATATGATTGAAATGTCCCTCCCACAATAGTCACAAAGATTGCCCTGTCAGCACAGCGCTTGATGGACACAGCAGGTAGTGGGTCTGCTATCTTGGAGGGCGTAGCAGGAGGCAAGTCTACTGTCTCGAGCTGGGTGGTCACAGGTGAGCGCAGCAATCAGTTCCTAGCCTAAGGAAAGATGCTTAATCCTTAAAGAAATGCCAATGTTGGGAGGGAAGTCAGTTACAGGAGGTTACCAGACACGCACAATAAACAAATGCAGATTTAAGTCCTTGCCTTCCCCATTGATTAAGAGTTTCTAGAGACAAGGTCATCTCCCCTTCTTCCTGGTACAGAGGGAGATATCTTTACAGGTGGAGAGTTCCTTTACAATGTAAATGTCTCTTACAAAGGGTAAGTAAATTCTACTTTTCAGTTGCTTTCCTGTCTGCAAAGTAACTAGCCTCAAATAATCATCATGCCAAAGAGACATATCTTGGGGTGGCCAAATCCAGGTCCCCACAGTGGATTCAAACATTTGTCCTCAGCAGTAATTTATACTTAAAATATCCACTGATTAGTTAGCTTCTTGGCAATAGATTTAAATGAGTAGCAGGGTTGGGGCAAAATAGGACCGTTACTCCATTTCCCATACTAGCTCCTCCAATGAATTCTTGACTAAACCTAAGGTCACCTGTTTTGTCCCCAGAAACTGTCATGGCAGAGCTGTTCCTCTTCATTGACCCTGTGGTCCAAAAGCGGAAGGTTCATGTCGATATAATACCATTGGGCTGGAAATGAGCATGTCATGGAAGCTACTGAGTGCCATGGATTCTCCCTTGAGTTTTGGTCTGTTGCTATCCCACCTTGTAACTGGACAGAACTTCAAAAGAGGTGAGTCTGTGGGAGAGGAAGGGGACGGGTCAGCGGAGCCCCAAAAGGTGCTCTCCTCATGGGCAAAGAGGTATCCAGTAGGTTTTGTTGCCGAGGCTTAGAATGAAGAAAACATCCCAGATTATGCTGCTTTTCTTGAGTACGCATTCAGACATTCATTCATTCAACTAATAGTTATTACTTATCTAATATATATTTATTAACACAGTAATTATCTATTACTGTGCTATTATTTGCTGGGGATGGAACAAAGACAAAACAGATAAAAATCTTTGACCTAAAACCACTTATCTTTGGTGTGGACAGGTAAAGGGCAGGAACTGAGGAAATAAGCAATAAAAAATAAATAACAAATAATTTAAATTGAATGAGACAACAACTCTGAAACTCTGTGTAATATAGTACACAACAGTGCCCTGGGATTCATTTTCCTCCATGGACACAGGCAAAGATGAATATCTAATGGTCCTCTAAGAGCTTAACAAAGACCTCCTTACGTCTTCACGCCTTTTAAAAGCAGAGATGTCAATTTAAATAGTATTTTTACAAAGGCAACAAATTAAATAAGCAACTAGTTAAAATCACAGACTGTTTAGAGAGACTAAAAGTTACTTTGACGGAGCACTGCACAATTTCTGTATTCCTGGGGTCCTGCGAGGCCCTTACTAGAAATAGCATTTGCAAAGACTGTTCATGGTGCTAAAGAGTATCTGGGTTTCGGGGGCTGCTCACAAAGAAACAAAAAAAATTTTTCCTCTTGATATTTCTTTCATTAGTGAAAGTGGCTGTAATTTCCTAGATAAATTGTATCAGTAGCTCCAAGTAAAATAAGTAAGCCTAAGGTCAAACCTTTCAATATGGAAAAGAAAAGGTAGTTAGATATTTTTAATAAATGGCATACGGGGCATGTAATGTGTTTCAGCTACAAAGCTGGTCAGAGATTGTGATGGGAGCTCTGAAGGGAAGAGACTGGCTGGAGGGAAGGGAGTCTGTTTGGGTCTCTCTGTGGAGCTCAGCTGAGCTCAGACCTAAAGAATGGAGGAAGCAAGAGCAGGAGGAAAGGGGTCCAGATGAGGGGTTTGAAGGCCTTGGGACAGGACAGAGCTGGATGTTTTCAGGATCAGCAGGGAGCCCAGTGAGGCTGAAGCTTAGTCAATCTTGAGGAAGATGATATGAAACGAGGCTTGGAGGGAAGTAGATGTCAGATGACACAGCACCTTAGAGCCACATAAGCGGCTTGAATTTCCCCCCAAGAGCAATGGGAAAAGCCAGCACTGATGCTCAGTGACCTCCTCCACTGAAAAGCAAGTTAAGGGTCTCTCAGTGGTCCATATGACTGTCATCGAGGGCACCAACCCCAGTGGGGCCTTGAGTACAATCAGAGGTGAGTCTCAGACTGAAATGGACATGAAATTTGTCTTCAGTCCTTCAGACCTCTCACACCTCCCCTGAATCGATATCTTCAAGTCAGCCCTTCCAACCACCTACCAAGGACAGTGACTCCATAAACATCCACCTGCGCTAGTCAAGAAAAATCACCCAGAATCCTCCCTGCTTCGTCTGCTCCACATCCCACCCTGACTGTGCCTCTGGACAGTGATGGGTGTGGTTTCCCTGCTTCAACAGTAGGGTCTCCTGAGGACTTCACAACATGTGGGCTTGTCTACTTCTAGCCTCTTCTGGTGAGAGGCCCTAGTGCTGGAACCCTATAAGCCAGCCCCTACCAGGGCAGATAGAATTTTGGAAAATGCAGAATCGTTTCACAATATGGCATGCACACTCATACCTGTACCCCCATCAGAGAATGGCGGCCCCTCCAACATGCGTATCAGAGATGTTCTTTTGCCCTAGGAAACTTAACCTATCAGCCAGTAACCTTCTTCCCATTGGGGGATCACCTGTCAAAGTCCACAGGCTCTGCACTCCTTCCAGGTCCTGAGGAGAAAGGTAACCTAGAGTAACCCAGGAGGGCATCTCTTCCCACTCTGACCCTGCTCCTCCCTTTGATCCCCAGGAAAGTGTTGGATCCAGAGCCATCATTTCTGAAGCAGTGCCGGAAAACATCTGTGAACCCACATGTGGTGACAGAGGCTGCGGAACTGCTCAACAGTCCTGTGCTGCACGAAACCAGCAGTGTGAATATGTTGGGGAAATGCTGTACCTTGGAATACTGGTGTCAAGGTACAGAGTTGTCCTGAAGGGGGATGGGGACACCAAGAGCACAGCCAGCCCAGACTCACTTCCCAGGGCCTCTGGATCCTATTAGGACCTGTCTTCAGGGCTGAATGGATGGGATTATTATTTCCCACATCTCATGTGCCAAAGAATCCTGACTCCTGACCCAAGAGTATGTTCTAATATCCTCATTTTAGTATTTCAATATATGGGACTCTTTGATATTGATGAAATGGGAAATCGATTTAATTATTTGAAATTATATCCTGCTTTGGGTAAGTGATGGATTCTGGAAACTCCAGAAGAGTGGCCGCTGTACTATGTACATGTGCAGTTTTGTGGCTGGAGGAAACAAGGGATCACTAACACAGAAACATGGCGGTTAAAGTCCCCAAATACTGCGAGACCCTGAGCAGAAAGTTTTATGGATTCAGATCTAAATATGCTCAAGCACATATGATGTACATCACTCACTCACAAGAGCCAACTATTTTTTAATTAAATTAATTTATCAAATATTTATTCAGCATGAACTGTGATTCAGGGACATAAAATTTCGTGTGTGTTATATTGGGCTTTCGCACACAGTGTATTCTGTGTGTAATGTGTCCTCACTTAAGAGATTTAGGAACTAAAAAGAAAACAAGTGGAGATGTGAACTAACTTTCCCAAGATCCTTGCATTTAGTCCTCGAGGAGACCGAGGCTCCGCCCATGTCATGAGTCCAAGTCCAGCGGACAAAGAAGCTTGAAACAAATGAATGGTACTCCAGTTTGGAGAATATTGTGATGTTCAGCTTTGGGTTTCCATCTGCTTAGGTCGGTGGACTGGGTTGTGTGAGAACAGGAGGAGAAAACCCTGTGTCATTTCACGGAGGGCAACTGCTCAGCTGTGTGTCCAGTGCTGCTGTCCCAGCTGTCTACACATGTCCCAGAAATGAGCACCAGGTCATTCTCTTCCACTTCCCAGGACCACTTTCCAGAATCTCCTTCTCTCCTCCTTGCATTCGGCCCCCTCATTTCAGAGCACTGGGATTGCCCATCTTTCTATCCTGTTATGACAGCTCCATCCCCAGAAGTCAAACGTGCCATCCACAGAGATGCTTTCGGTTTGGTAGATAAAGGGATAGAGATGCTGGCTCATGTTGATGGGGAAGGGCTTATCATCTCAGGAATGTTCTAATCTAAGAATTGTCCCCATTCTCTGGTTGATGTTGATGCCTGAGGGCAGAGTTCAAGCACCTACAAGAGGAGGTTTCCCAGGAATCGGAGGCACTGGCCCAGCTCCCAAAGGATGTTCAGGATGCTATATTCCATAATATCCTGGCCATGCTAAGGGACTGAGGGGCCCTGAAGGACCTCAGGGACATGGTGAGAGGGTCCCACAGCTGCCCAAGGCTGATTAAAGATGTAAAAGGGGAATGTATAGGAGACATGGCTACCAAGATACATTGGGGAGGAGGAAAGGGGCAATGCCAGGGGAATGAGAAGCATGTCTGAGATCCAGGACACTGGACCTGTGACTGCAGCCACACATACTGAGGATGCTCAGAATCCCCTGGAAGAGGTAAAAGAGCCCTCACTCCCCACCTTGATTAGTCATTTATAGAATCAAAAGACACAGGCAAAGTTATATAACAATATTATTATTGTTGTTGTTGTATTTCCAATAATAACAGTCTCCTATAGCTGGATCGGAACCTCTTGGGTCATTTGGATGGCTTTGGTGCTTCCATCCACAATGAGATGTACGAGGACTCAAGAGACCTATGGCTCATGTCAAGGCTCCACATCGTTACTACCTTGAAGCCATAAAGGGTAAGAGCGATTTGGGGAGAATGTGGGAGAGTCACAGGTTTGGCTCTGGACCTCGTGAAAGTGATGGGTTAGATGCAACTTTCCAAAACCCTTCAAATATCATGACCTTCATCCTCACATCTCACCTCTCTCCAAGGTCAGGAGGGCTTAGTGAGATCAATTCACCATGTGACACAACCAGCCTGAGGTCTAGAAAGTGACCAGCCCAAGTTCATCCAACATATCATTGTGGGTGGATCATTCCAGGCTCCAGCCTCAGAATCCCATCCTCTGGACTATGTTATGTAGCATCCTGGAGACCATCCCAAGAGCAGAAGGAGGACTTCCCAGGGCGGGGAACTTGACCTTCAAGTCTAATGGGTTATTCCTCTGCGTCAGATTTTTGTGAGCTAGGGTATCAAACCGAAAACCAAAGGAATTAGTGACCATCTACATATGAAGGCCATGTCCATCCTCTTCCCGCACTGGGCTCCCAAAAGGCAGGCAGCCAGGATTTTACCTTCAAGGCAGGAAACTAGAAGATTCTTCCCTGGAGACCCAGCGTAAGAGAAAGACCTACTGATAAGGACATCTGGTTTCCCCAAGGAAACAGCACAGCAGAGGTTCTCAGCCTTAGGTGCACTAGGAATCAACTGGGGGACTGTACAAAATACTGATGCCTGGGTCCCACCCCCCACAACTCTGATGTAATTGTTCTGTGGTGAGGGCAGGCTTAGAGAGGTTCAAAGTCTCCCGGATGATTCCAACATACAACCAAGTTAAGCACTACTGCCCTCTAGTGAAGCTCACAGTTAATAAGCTCCACCCCCCCACACACCTCCCCCCACCCCCCGCCCCACCTGCTCAAGCTTTCTGGCTGATTTTTGACTCCTCTCTCCAAAACGAGAGCAGACAAGCATCACCAGACACCTGAGAAACAGTCCAAGACCAAAACAAACGAAAAATCAGCTCAGAGGAATCAGACCATGTAGAAAGAAGAAAGTAATATACTTTATGTTTAAACACCATTAACATCCTCAGACAAAAATATTACCATAATGGGTTGCTGTTTTAAAAGAAACACTGAGAGAACAAAAAAGAGCTCTTAGAAATTAAAACTATTGGGGCCACCCTGTGGCCAAGTGGTTAAGTTTGTACACTCTGCTTCAGCAGGCCAGGGTCTCTCCGGTTTGGATCCTGGGCGCAGACGTGGCACCACTCCTCGGGCCATGCTGAGGCAGCGTCCCACACAGCACAACCAGAGGCGCTCACAACCAGAATATACAACTATGTGCTGGGGTGTTTGGGGAGGAGAAGAAGAAGGAAAAAAATTTAAAAGATTGGCAAAAGATGTAAGCTGAGGTGCCAATCTTTAAAAAAAAAAAAGAAATTAAAACTATTAGAAATAAAAATTCAATAGAAGGATTAGAAGATAAAGTTGACAGAATTTCTCAAAAAGTACAGCAAAAACTCACAAGATGAAAAATAAGACAGAAAAAATGAGAAATTGGAAAGAGAAGTTTAGGAAGACTAACATCTGAATGAAACAAGTTTCAAAGAAAGAGCACAAACATACCAAAAGAAAAAAATGGAGATGAAATAATCAATTAAATAATTCAAGAAAACATCCCATAACTAGGATATGAGTTTACAGAATTAAAAAGCCCATCAAATGTGACACAAATGGATGAAAATGGACCCATACCAAAACACATTTATGTGACATTTCAGAACATGTGGGACAAAGTGAAAATCCAGAGAGAAAAACAAAGGTTATTTACATGATCGGATATGAGAGTGGCTTTAAACTACAACCACACAGCAAACTCGAGGCAGGGGAGCAATGCCTTCCCTAATTTTGATGGAAAATTATTTCCAACGTAGAAGTCTATATCAAATTTGCAGGGAGAATAAGATCATTTTCAGACAAAGTTTTTAAAACATTACTGCCCATGTTCCCTTTTCCAGAAAGCTATGAGGAAGTGATACACTAAAATGGAAGAGAGATTCAAGAGGAAGACGCTGGCTACTGGGAAAGATGTCGTGTGGATGAGAGACAGGGGGATTCCCAGGATGACACTCAGCACCAGGGCCAGAGGACAACCAGGCCCCATCTGGGCAGATCGGAAGGCTCCTCCAGGAAGATGAAACTGACAGAAGACCTTGAAGCTGAGCATACTAAGAAGAGATTTAAGCCATCGGCAAAGTTTGGATTTAATTAGATATAAATGCACAGAAAACAGAAGAAAAAACGAAAAAGGACAATGAGAAACAAAACAAAAATCCTACAGGAGAGGAAAAATATTTAGGGTTTATTAGTAGCTGAGTAGAGCTTATGTAGTCATAATATTAATGAACAAAGAGAATTGTAACATACTTTGGGGAAAATAGGGGGTGGGACTTGGGTGTGGTGCAGAGGGAGGGGGGCCCTATAACGCCTACAAGAGCAAGCTTATCCTTTGAGAGACCACAGACACAGGGCCACATATTCTATTTCCCCATTTATATGAAATATCCAGAAGAGACAAATCCAGAGACGGAAAATACATCAGTGTTTGCCCAGGGCTAGGAGGAATGGGGGGAGGAGGAGGGTTTGAGGGGCTCTTTGGGGGGTAGTGAAAATGTGTAATAATTTCCAAATCACAATAATTATAATAATAATGTCCATATTATTACTGGGTAGTAATATCACCCAGTAATACTGGGTGAATTGTGTGGTATGTGAATTACACCTCAATTGAGCCCTTTATAAAAGAGCGCTAATAGAGGTAATTACAAAAACAAGCAACCAAAAAGAGTTCGGTGATCGCCCCTGGGGTGGTTTCGATGGAGGGGAGCGGGGTTTGGGGGCGGTCTCTGAGGTTTAAAAGAAATCTTGTAGAACAATTTGATTCTTTAAACTACATGAATTATAACCGCTTAAAGAAAGAAAAACAAAGCGTAAATGTTACCATTGACAACTGAAAGCTGGAGAATCATCCCCGGATGTGTCAGCGTCAGGGTTGGAGAGACAGATGGGAGACCCCCGCCTCCCCCCGCCCCGCCTCCCCCCCCCCCCCCCCGCCACCGCCTCCCGGGGCCACGACCCCTGGGCAGGGGCAGGGCTGTAAACCCTGTGGCCCTGGGCAGGGGTCCTAGAGAGTTCCTGCGTGGGCCATAGCCTGGAGTCTGGGACAGTCACCCCGCCACGGCCCTGGGGCAGCCGGCGAGGCGTCCGGTAGGCGGGGAAGGCCGGGGACCCCCGGGTCCTGGCGGGATGGCGGAATAGTGGGTTTGAGGGATGGCGGGTTGGAGGAATGGCGGGATGGAGGAATGGCGGGATGGAGGCGGGATGGCGGGATGGAGGTGGGATGGCGGGATGGAGGCGGGATGGCGGGATGGAGGCGGGATGGCGGGATGGAGGCGGGATGGCGGGATGGAGGCGGGATGGCTGGATGGCGAGTTGGCGGGATGGAGGCGGGATGGAGGCGGGATGGAGGCGGGATGGCGGTGCAGAGCGCGACGGCGCCTCCCGCGGTTCCTCGGAGCAGGGCAGCCCCGCAGCTCCTCCCAGCCATCTCCCCGCCCTTCCCTCTCAGGCCCCTTCCTTTGAAGAGCCTCTGTCTCCATCTCCCTGAGTCTGAATTGTCAATTGGGCCGGCCCCTTTGCCGGTTGCCCCCTACACATCAGCGGCTCCTCCTGGGCTCGTGCGGTCGCTCCTCTGGCGCCCCCTGCGGGCCTGGACGCAGGACTGTCTGGGGCCCTTCTGCCTCCCCTCCCGAGGCCGCGCGGTCACCTTCTGGGCCCCTTCCTCCATAAAGATATCAAACCCACTCCCGACCATGTGTAAGTTTCCCTTTGGCTCTAAATGTTGGACAGAAAAGAAAAAAAGACTGTATGGTGTAAAGACGAATATATTATGTATTAAGATGTTATCTTAGACCTAAAAGTTTCTTTTTTTCTCCTGATTTTAAAATAAAACATTTTCATGACCCTTAAAAGTATTGTGGGCCCTGGGTACAGGACAGTGTGCCAGTCTCTCCCCTCCCGTCACGTTGGAGCCCTCGGTGCACTCCCCTGGACTGTGGTGATAAGCAACTCAAATCTCCTCTTTCACTGGGCTGTGAGCGCTCTTCCTAAAATACAGCCTGGCTTGCAGTGTCACTGTCCTTCTCACAAGCCTGCTGTGGCTCCCCAGTGCCCACCCACTGAAATGGCAAGTGCTATCAAAGACGTCTGAACAAAATGGTACTGGGGCCCAGAGGAGGGGAGGTTAGAGGCTCGTCTAGTTGCTTCTACTCAGAAAACTCAGTTGTGTATGCTGGGAGGAGGGAGCAGAGAGAGGAATCCCTTTCCTTTCACCCCATCCAAGCATGGGGACATGCTTTAGACCTGCCGGGGTCCCCGTGAGCTCAGGAAGGGAAGTGGGGCCAGCCGGCAAAGGGTGACAGCTTATCAACACATGCCACACTGTTCTAAGTACTTTACCATCACCTCGTTAGGCCTGTAACAATCCGATGGAGGAGGCATTATTCTAAATAATAATAAATGTCTGTAAATGTTTTATGTAAAGATGAATAAACTTCCAATTTCTGGATGGGTAAACTAGGGTGCAGAGGGATGTAGGAATGTTCCCGGGGAACACCTGTTCTCAAACGAGGGGAAGGAAGTCCTTGGCCCTGGAGCTTCTCAGTCCCATGCCTCCACGTGGGGAGTGAGTGTAGGAATATTCCCAGGGGGTTTGAGCACCTGTGATTTCCACCTGTGTGCCTATGTAAGGAGCCACCCTGAGTCAGATGCAGCTGGGAGCAGTCTGCTTAGGGCTCCCCACTCCTCACCTTCTGTTAGAAGTTCAGCCCACAGGCAGCCATAACCGAGGCCCCTGCATATGCTGCCCGGGGTTGACACATGCCCTTTGTGCCCCCCCCCCCCCCCAGGGAACATGTCGTCCCTCTTTGTGAGGGACACCAAGAGCTTGGTCAGAGAGCTGGGCAGGAGAGGCGAACTGGTGCCCGTTGACAGCCTGACCAGCGCCCTGCACCTGCGTCCCTTCTGCCTGGTGAGGAAGAAGCTCAGACGCCACCCTTGGCCTTGGGACACGCCCCTCATCCCCACGGTCTTCACCCTCATGGATGTGCTGGAGCCTGACTCCCCCGTCCCAGGTACCTTCAGGTGGGGCCCGTGGGCAGCAGAGTGGAAGGGACTGCAGGGCAGCTCGAAAAAACGTTCCTATGGATGAACAGGCTGACATCCTCCACCCAGGCACCCAGAGCCCCCAGGTCTGCTGGCCTGCAGCGTGCCCTGGGCACCCCGTTCAGCAGGTGCCTCCCATGTGGGAGAAGGATGAACTAATTTCTTCCTTCTGTCCCTGGCTGTGTGATAAGTAATTATGATAATTATTTTAAACACAATAATAGTTAACATGAATTAAGGGCTTGCTGTGTGCCTGGGACCATGTAGCCAATTTCTCAGTTATTCCTGACAACCACCTGTGGAGGAAGGCCCTGTCATTCTTCCATCTACTTTTCTAGATGGAGAAACTGAGTCTCCAAGAGTTAAGGGGCTTGCCCAAGGTCATACCCCAACCAGTAAGAGGAAGGGGCCAATTGGAATCCAGGGCTGAGACCGTAGCCACACTCAACCCTGCCTCCCTTGCTACCTGGCTCCAGCCTCGACCTCTCTCCCCACAGAGGTGAGCCGGAGCGAACCCATCCACATCCAGGAGGTGGTGGCAGGAGCCGTGACAGGGGCCGTGAGCGTGAGCCCCGGGCTGCAGGGGAAGGTGATGGGGAGCAGCGGGGTGACCCGCACAACTACCCTGGTTGTGCAGACCCTCTGGGTTTCCCCTCACACCTGGGAGACGCTGGTGGAGAAGAGGTGAGAGTCAGGGCGGGTCAACCAAGGAGGTGGGGCTCTCCTGGCTGAGGTCTGTCTGTGGTCACAGGTGCCCCCCCAGGCTGGAGTGGGGTGTGGGGGGCAAGAGAGAAAAGCCCAAGACTCCTGCCAGCTTGAGAAATCGAGTAAAGCCACTCTGAAGAGTAGGTTGGGATGGGGAGTCCACTGTTAGCTGTGAACTCAGGGGGCAAAGGGAAGAGAGAGTGGCTATGAGAGGGACTAATATTAGGTCAGAGATTTCAACCCAGATGATTTCAGGGCCAGGAAACAAAACAGAAATATGGGAGCTGCTGGATGTGAGGCGACAGGGAGTGGTGTGACCTGTGGCAAACTGGGAGACACATGCCTGGCTGAAGCTGGCAGCTGCTTTAGAGCTGCTGCTGGTTGTTGCCAGGCAGGAATCTGAACTTAGTGGCACTATTTTTCAAGAGAAGCCAGAAATCAGGGGTTTGATGTGAAACTTACTGATTTTAATATTATCTCAAAATTTTTAAACACCATGTAGGCCAAATAACTTTTGCCTTTTACCCATTTGGCTTGAGGAAAGCCAGATTGTGGCCTCTGGTCTGGACATTTTGAACCTTGTAGAAACAGACATCTCAGACTTTCCTCAGTTTCTCCCATTTTCCAACCATGCCTCCTGGTTCTAGATCAGTAGCCTCTAAGTACAGGCCAGCCACACCAGGGGATCCTGGGCCCCGGGAGCTCTGGCAGAGGCCCCTCTCCAGCTCTGCCTCTTCTCCTGCCCCCTCCTACACCCTTGCAGGAAACTGAGGACTCCAAGGCCCTCATTCTTCAGGGAGCTGCAGAACCGGAAGGAGAGGGAGAGCCTGTATGTGGTGACAGAGGCCGTGGAGACCATGCAGGACACCACGCATCAGAGCAGCAGCAACGCTGTGGGAGCAGGGCAGCTCTCCCTCCTCGGGCTGAGCCATTTACAGGTGCAGGGTGTGCTCTGGGGGTGCAAACGTGGGTGTGCTGGGGGTCATGAAAGCCACCAAGGGGCCCTGCCCACCACCCTAAATCCTGCCAAAGAGCTGCCCCACTAAGAATCGCCCTATATAGGACTTAATAGATATATAGAGAAGATTCCATCCAAAACAGCAGAATACACATTCTTCTCAAGTGCACATGGAACGTTCTCAAGGATAGACCATATGTTGGGAAATAAGGCAAGCTGCAATAAATTTAAGAAGATTAAAATCATATCAAGCATCTTTTCTGACCACAATGCTATGAAACTAGAAATCAACTATAAGAAAAAAGCTAGGAAAGTCACCAATATGTGGAAATTAAATAACAAGCTGCTGAACAACTGCTGGATCAATGAAGAAATCAAAGGAGAAATCAAAAAATACCTAGAGACAAATGAAAAGGAAAACACAACATACTAACTCTTATGGGATGCAGCAAAAGCAGTAGTAAGAGGGAAATTTATAGCATTACAGGCCTACCTCAACAAATAAGAAAAATCTCAAATAAAAAAGTTTACCATATGCCTAAAAGAACTAGAAAAAGAGGAACAAACAAATCCAAGCGTCAGTAGAAGGAAGGAAATAGTAAAAAGCAGAGAAGAAATAAACAGAATAGAATAAAATAAACAATAGAAATGATCAATGAAACTAAGAGCTAGTTCTTTGAGAACATAGACAAAACTGAGAAACGCTGAGCCAGAATCACTAAGAAAAAAAAGAAGGAGGGTTCAAACAAATAGAATCAGAAATGAGAGAGGAGAAATTACAATGGCATCGCAGAAATAAAAAGGATTATAAGAGAATACTATGAGAGGCTATATGCCAACAAACTGGATAACTTAGAAAATGGATAAATTCTTAGAGTCATACAACCTTCCAAAACTGAATCAAGAAGAAATAGAGACTCTGAATAGACCAATCACTAGCAAAGAGATTGAAACTGTAATCAAAAACCTCCCAAAAAACAAACGTCAAGACCAGATGGCTTCCCCAGTGAATTCTACCAAACATTCAAAGAAGACTTAAAACTTATCCTTCTAAAACTCTTCCAAAAAATTGAAGAGGAGGAGAAGCTTCATATTCTATCAGGCCAACATTACTGATACCAAAACCAGATAAGGCCAACACAAAAAAAGAAAATTACAGGCCAATATCACTGATGAACATAGATGCAAAAATCCTCAACAAAATATTAGCAAATCAAGGGGCTGGCCCCATGGCCTAGTGATTAAGTTCAGCATGCTCTGCTTCTGTGGCCCAGGTTTGCAGGTTCAGATCCTGGGTGTGGACCCACACCACTTGTCAGCCATGTTGTGGCAGCTACCCACATATAAAATAGAGGAAGATTGGCACAGATGTTAGCTGAGGGCTGATCTTCCCCAGCAAAAAATTTTAAAATGAAAATAAAAAATATATTAGGAAATCTAATACAACAATACACTAAAAGGATCAAACACCACAATCAAACTAAATTTATTCTAGGAATGCAAGAATGGTTCAAAACTGCAAATCAATCAATGTGATACCACATATTAACAAAATAAGGAATAAAAATCACACAATCATCTCAACAGATGCAGAGAAAGCATTTGACAAGACCCAACATCCATTTATGTAAAAACTCTGAATAAAATGGGTACAGAAGGAAAGTACCTCAACATAATAAAGGCCATATATGGCAAACCCAAAGCCAACATCATACTCAACGGAGAAAAACTGAAAGCTATCCCTCTGAGAATTGAAACAAGAAAAGGATGCCCACTCTAGCCACTCTTATTCAACATAGTACTGGAAGTTTTAACCAGAGCAATCAGGCAAGAAAAAGAAACAAAAGGCATGCAAATTGAAAAGAAAGAAGTGAATTCTCACCATTCCTAGATGACATGATTCTATGTGTAGAAAACTCTAAAGAATCCAAGAAAAAACTGCTAGGAATAGTCAACAAATACCGTAAAGTTTCAGGGTAAAAAATATACAAAAATCAGTTGCATTTGTATACACTAATAATGAACTAGCAAAAAGTGAAGTTAAGAATACAACCCATTTACAATCACAACAAAAATAATAAAATATAAATAAATTTAACCAAAGAGGTGTGAAAGACCTATACACTGAAAACTATAAGACATTATTGAAAGAAATCGAAGAAGACATAAAGAAATGGAAAGATATTCTGTGCTCATGGATTAGAAGAATAAACATAGTTAAAATGTCCATATTACCTAAAGCAATCTGTGGATTCAATGCAATACCAATCAGAATCCCAATGATATTCTTCATGGAAATAGAACAAAGAATCCTAAATTTATATGGAAGAACAAAAAACCCCGAATAGCCAAAACAATCCTGAGAAAAAAGTACTAAGTTGGAGGTATCACACTCCCTGAATTCAAATTATACTTCATAGCTATGATAATCAAAACAGCATGGTACTGGCACAAAAACAGACACATAGACCAACGGAACAGAATTGAGACCCCAGAAATAAAAGCACACATCTATGAATAGTTAATCTTTGACAAAGGAGCCAAGAACATACAATGGAGAAAGGAAAGTCTCTTCAACAAGTGATGTTGGGCAAACTGGACAGCCACATGCAAATGAATGAAAGTAGACCATACACAAAAATTAACTCAAAATGGATTTAAGACTTGAATGTAAGATCTGAAACCATAAAACTACTAGAAGAAAATATAGGTAGTATACTCTTTGACATCAGTCTTAGCAATATCTTTTTGAACACTATGTCTACTCAGGCAAGGGAAACAAACAAACAAAAAATAAGCAAATGGGACTACATCAGATTAAAAAGCTTCTGCACAACAAAGAAACCATCAAAAAAACAAAAAGACAATGCACCAAATGGGAGAAAATATTTGCAAATCACATGTCTGACAGGGGGTTAATTTCCAAAATATATAAAGAACTGGTACAACTCAACAGCAAAAAAATGAACAACCTGAACCCAATCAAAAAATGGGCAGAGGATATGAACAGACATTTTTCTAAAGAAGACATACAGATGGCCAACAGGGACATGAAAAGATGTTCAATATCACTAATTATTAGGGAAGTGAAAATCACAAGTATGATGAAATATCACCTCACAGCCATCAGAATGGCTGTAATTAACAAGGCAAGAAATACCAAGTGTTGGAGAGGATGTGGAGAAAAGGGAACCCTCATACACTGCTGATGGGCATGCAAACTGGTGCAGCCACTGTGAAAAACAGTATGGAGATTTCTCAAAAAATAGAAATATCATACAATCCAGCTATCCCACTACTAGGTATTTGTCCAAAGAACATGAAATCAACAATTCAAAGAGACTTATGCACCCCTATGTTCATTCCAGCATTATTCACAATAGCCAAAACATGGAAGCAACCCAAGTGCCCATCAATGGATGAATGGATAAAGAAGATGTGAGAGATATATAAAATGGAGTACTACTCAGCCATAAAAAAGACAAAATCAAGCCATTTGTGACGACATGGATGGACCTTGAGGGTATGATGTTAAGTGAAATAAGTCAGACAAAGACAGATAGCATATGATTTCACTCATATGTGGAAAATAAACAAACACATGGATAACAGATTAGTGATTACCAGAGGGGAAAGGAGTGGGAGAAGGGTGAAAGGGTTAAAGGGGCACACATGTATGGTGATGGATAAAAACTAGACTATTGGTATTGAACAGGATGCAGTCTATACAGAAACTGAAATATAATAATGTACACCTGAAATTTACACAATGTTATAAGCCAATATGACTGCAATAACATTTTAAAAGATCACCCCATCTAAACAAGAATGAAATTCCTGGGCACTTGTGTGATGGTTCTCAACTCTGACTGCACATAAGAATCCCCTGGAGAGGTGTCTTGTTTTTTGTTATTTTAAAATACTAATGCCCAGACATTCCACCCTACCCCAATTCTGTTTTCATTGGTCTGGACCAGGACCCAATCCCTGGTATTTTTTAACTCTCCCAGGTGATTCTTATGTGCTGCCAGGGTTGGTATCACAGTGTCAGGGGTTTTTCATCCACCTGGGAACCATGCGTGCCCGACTGCAAATCCCAGCTCTGGCCCTGGCTGGCTGTGTGGCCTTGGGCAAGTCACTTGACCCTCTGAGTTTGGTCCGTGAAGTTGGGCTGGGAAATCGGGGTGAGGATTCAGCAGCTATGTGAGAAAATGCCTGGGACACGCTGGGGGCAGTGACACTCACCTTTCCTTCCACCTGCCTTCAGGCCCCAGAGCTGCTCCTCACCAGCTCTGTTCATCTGTCATCGAGCCTCTGTGAGGCTCAGGTCCCCACGGTAATGCAGGAAGGGTGGACCCCACACTAGCATTCTAGGGCTCTGGGACTCTGATCTCCCACCAATTAAGTCGAACTCACAGCATCCCAGCTGGCCCCACCTCTCCCCACCCACCTGAGTGCAGGTGAGTACAGGGCCCCTGAGGTCAGTCTCCTAGCTGCCACGATTCACTACTGTGTCAGAGCTAGAACATTCTTCAAAATGCTCTCTATCAATTGTTCTCCACCATCCCTCATGATGATTCCGTAAGGTGTGGAAACTTAAGCTCCTTGCTTGGGAGCTCACAGCTGGTCAGCAGTGGGGCCGAAATCCCAACCTGGGCCTGTCTGGTTCCAACCCCCGTGTGTTGAATCAAGCCAGTTAAACTGCAGCCCTGTTCTGACACAGCAGGTGGCTGGCCTTGTAATGTGGGTTGTTTCAGCAGATGTGGCTGCAGACAGACTCGCCCGCCTGTCAGTTTTGAGCAGGAGATGGGGGGTGATGTCAGGGAAGGTGGAGGAGAGCTGGGGAGTAGGGAGCCATCTTGGGATAAAGCGATTTGCTGTTGATCCTTTCTACATAGAGACTCCAGGTCGTTGGTTCCATGTAGGGTGACCAGCCTTCCTAGTGTGCCCGAGACTAGGGCTTTCCTGGGACACAGAACTTTCAGGGCGAAAACAGGAGAGTCCTGGGAAAACCAGGACAGTTAGTCACTAGTGGTGAGTGATGGAAAAGCTAAAATGACGGTGGCTCTAAACAAGAAACGGCTTTCTCTCTTAATATCAAAGTCCAGATAGGAGCCTCAGGGCTGTCCTGACAGATAGTAGTGATTAGAGACCTAACTCTTTCGTTTTGTCACTCTGCCACCCTCAATTTATGGCTTCCCCCTCATGTCCAAGATGCTACTGTAGCTCCAGTTACTGTGTCCACCTTCCAGCCTGCAGGAGGGAGAGAAGGACTTGCACACGCCACTTTTGCTCACTTTTGCCAGAACTTGGTTATGTGGCCACATCTAGCTGCAAAGGAGCTGGGATTCGTGGTCTTTGTTCAGGACAGCCATGTGCCTCGTTCTGTTACTATGACTTTAAATAGCACTTTCCCTGTGGAAGTGGGGTGATAACAGTGCACCACCGGTCCCAGTTCTGGAGTCCCAGCTTCCAGGAGTGCTCCCCTCTCTGTGCCACGGTTTCCACCTGTCAAGTGAGGGAGGATCACGTAGTGGCCATTGGAGGTTATCCAGCTGCAATGCCTCATGACTCCAGCTCAGCGTGTCTCAAAGTGAACACTCCACACTCCGGGCGGTGCTGAGTGAGATAAAATGAAGCCCGTTTCTTCATCGTGGGGCTCTGTGGAGCTTTTCCCATGCCCGTGTGTAGTGCTTTGATCCCAGAATGCCTTGGGGTTTTTCCTGGAAATATCTGCAACATATTTTGCAAAATGCTATTCTTGCTGTGCCTAAGTGTGCCCTGTCCCCAGCCTTTGGGTCTTCCTCTCCCCTCCAACCTCTGCAGCCCCTGATCGTCAAGAGACCCTTGTAGCTCCTCCTCCCAGGTCTCCTCCCATCCCGGGCTCCTGTCTGCCCCAAGACCCCTTCCTGCAGCTCCTAGAACCCTGTGTGGACCGGATGTCCTGTTCTCCCTGCCTCCCTCCTAGCTCCAGGGTCAGAGCCACATGGCCAAGGAGAAGACGGTGACCGTCCCGAGGGGCACTGTCCTGGCCTATAGGGTGCTGCAGCTGGAGATCGAGGGGGATCGCTGGGGTAAGTGGAGGCTGGAGGAGCAGGGGAGACGGGACTGTCCATCCAGGAGGGCTGAGGGAGGGGGAGGGGCTACTTCCAAGTGTGGGCCAGGAAGAGAGAAAGAGAAGCTGTTTCCCCCTTGGCCTGAGCAATCAGCCGGCCAGGCCCGCATTCCAGCAGCTCCTAAGAGGACTTGACTTTCCTAGAGGGCTGCTGAGGTCAGCAGTCAGGGAGGGCTCAGAGCCCAGCTGTGCCGCTTGTCCTGGGGTGGGGCTGCTCTCGGCTGGAGGAAGGGTCCTGTCAGGTAATTAGCACAAAGATTCCTGCGGACCCGGAGTGGTCCTGCCCATCCATGGCCCAGGGGTGGCCAGCGGGAGGCAGTGGGTTTTGCTCACCTGTCAGTGCTTCAGCCCAGAGCCCTGCAGACCAGAGATGGGGCTGGACACTGAGCCTAGGGTGAGGCCCCTCTGGAGGCTCTACTCTGGCCCCCTGGATCTGTGGCTTGGGTGGGGAGAAGGAGGAAGATCCAGACAGCCACCCCTGCCCTCCTGGAAAGAGCACAAACTTGAGAGTCCAATGCACTGAGGTTTGAGTGGTGGATTTGCCCTTTGCCATATATGTGGCCCTGGGGACGTCACCTAATGTCTGAAGCTTCAGCATCCTCGTCTGTAAAGGGGTTTCTGCTGCCTGTCCATAGAGAGGCTGTGAGGCCACAGGAGATGAGCTGTGAGGTCCCTGGCTCCGTGCCTGGCACACCAAGGAGCTCCATAATCGTTGATTCTCTGCCTTCCTCTCAGACACTCATGTCTTCCCTACCTGTGCTCCCACACAGCTGTGCTGTACCTGCCTGAAGGCAAGCTCTGCAGAGACACTGGCGGAGGTAAGTGGCCCCCACCCAGGCCCATAACCCCAGCCAGAAATCACCGCCTCCCATAGAGAATGCCCTGACATTCTTGTGGTCCCTTCCCTCCACCACAGAGTCACTCCAGGCACAGGGAGGGCTGTGTGCTCTCTCCCAGGGGGATAGAGATGAACCAGGAGAACTGGAGAGAGGCTGTGGGTAGAAGGATGGTGAGCAGGGGAGGCGCTCACCTGCTTCAGCTCCAGCTCCCCGCATACCAGCCTTCATTTCCCACCCACACAAAGGGAGGGTGGCATTGTCTCGCCAGGTCAGGAGGACCGGTCATGATGTTTGGATGGCATTGGGTACCTGGAGGCTTCTCAGGAGGCAGTTTGCATTGTTAACAGGATGGGAGTAGGAAGGCAGGGGTGTCTGGGCGCTGCTGGATCCACCCACCCCACCCTGCTGCGGTGGTATTTAGACAGTGGGAAGCCCTGGCTTAGCTATCCCAGCGGGGCCGCTGGGCAGGATGGAGCCAAGTGCAAGGGTTCTAAGGAACTGACCCAGAGCAGACCCTGAAGTGGCTCTTCTCCTTCTGGCTGAAGCATTGGCCCTGAGCTGGGGTAAGTGATGGGGGGGTGAGGGGGATGTGGGAAAAGGCAAGGATAAGACCCGTGGCTGGGACCTGATATGTGGTAGGCATTCAATAAACACTTATTGAAGGAACAAAGGAACGAAGGAGAAGTGAGCACATAAATGAACACTCTGCATGAGGTAGGAGCTTCATCAGCCAAGGTCTGTGACATGATGACCTCCCTGTCAGGCTGAGGTCACCTGGGGTCTGGCTGGCCCTGGGCAGGGGCCCGGGCATGGGAGCCCACAAGTGCCCACCACCTGTCTCTACAGGCTGGACCCTAGACGAGGAGCCCAACTTCCAGGGCCTGCAGAGGCAGGTGGGTGCCCAGCTGCAGGACATGGCCACGCTGCTCCCTGGGCTGCGGCACACACTGCTGGATGCCCTCCAAGAGCTGCTCAAGGACTCTCAGGCACTGCAGGAGCTCGAGGACACGGTCAGGGGCCCATGGGCCAGACCCGGGGTGGGGGGCTGGGATCCAGGGCAGGGTGGGGCAGGGCAACGAGAGGCAGGAATGGGATGTGCTCTGGGTCTTGGTGGCGCACAATCTTGGATGGCCCCGTGGTAAGTGGGCACAGCCCTGTGCCAGCTAGTGCATCAGACTCTCCCAAGCATTTGCTCACTGAAGCCCAGAGGAGGGACCCTGGCTCAGCATTGCTGGCATGGAACCCAGGCTCGTCCCAGTCTCATTGGTGACATGAGGGGACAGGGTGCCAGGGGGTGGGGAATGGGTGCTTGGATGGTGAAGTGCGTGGACAGAGGGCAGAGGGGAGACCCAAGCCTGCCTCTCCTTGCCACTCCCCTGCAGCTGGAGCAGGCCCTGGACACTGGAGTGCCGGCACAGCTGGGCGGCCCTGGGGCCTGCATCCTAAGCACCCTCCAGGACCCCTCGGGCAGCCTGTCGACCTCGAAAGGCCGGGCCATCCTCTGCGTTCTTGGAGCGCTAGTGGGTAAGAGGGGTGCCCCGGGACTGGGGTTGGGAGGAAGAGGGCACAGGGAGGCCCCCTGAGGCTCCAGCCCATTGGCGCTGCGGAGCGCCAGTGCTGGTGTATCCTCCCCGCTCGTGGGCAGCGCGTGGCAGAAGATCGTTGGAAGACTGGACCGGGCTGCTGTTGTCACCTTGGGAAGTGGCGTCCTTGTTTCCCAGAATCCCCTTCCCTGTATAGTTCTGGGTGAGAATCACCCAAAAGAGGAACCGGCCTGAGATTTGGGGGCCAGAAGTGAGCAGCAGGCAGTCACAAATGCAGGCCCCTTGGCAATCAGATTTGGTGATGGACAGGCACCTGGCAGGTTCCACGGGTCCAGTGCTTTCTCCGACCACCAGCCCTGCCGACCAGCAGGTCCTCGGACCCGCCCCTGACACGGAGAGGCCACTGCTTCCTGCAGGCCTCGCCATGAGCGCCCTCCCCCACCCTGCAGTCCCCTTTCCACTTGTCTCCTCCACTTTCTTCCTTTCTTCTGTCACTCTATTAATCATTTGTCATTAATCTCCCCCCCTCCAGAAATGTCCATTCCAAGAAAACAAGAGTTACTGTCTGTATTACCCACATGCCCGCTCCCTTGAACACGTGTCTGCACACATAGGTGCCCAGCCTCCCTGAGTTCCCTCCCCACGTGTGACAAGGAGCTTAAGATGCAGACGTGCCAGTCAGGCTGGGCCTGCCCCGCGGGGCTGGAAAGATGATGCTGTTCGAAGTCGGAGCTTTGTGTTCAGGATCAGGCCGACCTGGGTTCTTCTCATCCTAGTTCTGCCACTCACAGAACGAGGAGCCACCATTTTCCTGGTTAATGATGAGCTGGCACCGCCGCTGGGCCAGCAGATGCACTAAGACATGTGACAGCCCTTTGTGAAGTGGAAGTGTTACAGCCTTAACTGACTGTGTTTCAGGGAGACTGAGGGGGTGGGAGGGGCGCCAGTTAACTTGAGACCGCTCGGCACTTCTAGGGCAGGCAGCCAGAACCTTCTCGGGAAAGTCGGCCCCAGAGGTACCTAGTGGGGCTTCTCCTGGCTTTACGGCTCCAACATCCAAGGCCTTCCTCCTGGGGTTCCCAGGGCCTACAAGGAGACACACGGGTGCCTCAACCCCCATCTCTCCCCAGTGCTGAGCGACACCCAGCGTTGCCTGCTGGCCCAGTCCCTGGAGAGAAGGATCCTGCCTCGGCAGCTGGAGCTGGTGAGAGCCTGGGAGGTACTGTTGAGGGGGACATCTGGGGAAACACCAAGTGGTTGGTTGGGGTATCCAGTCCCCAATCCCTTGAGAGCCCTTTGTCAGCCCCTTTACCCAGCCCCCACCCACAGAGAGCACGCACGCTGGGCTCTGACCCCCAAGACCCCAGGCCCGCGCAGCCTCTACTGGGTGGGCCACACTCAGTCCTGTGCGTGTTTGTTCACTGACCGTGTTGCATCCCTACCTTGTGCCAGGCCCTCAGCTAGGGTCTGAGAATACGAAGGTGAAAGGGGCAGCCCCACCCCTCGCAGTCTGGTCAAGGAGACGCGCAGGCAGGTGGTTACAGACAGGGCCTGATTTAGCTGGCATGGGCGGCTGTGGGGGCACCGACGATGGGGCTCGAGCATTTCCCAGAGGGGTGACACCTCCACACTGTTCAGACGGAAAGACAGGGATGGGTCTCTAGGCAGAACAGTGTGCCCAGAGCCTGGCAGCACTAGGAGTGTCAGAACCTCTGACTCCAGCCAGTGCGGGAAGGGCAGTGTCAGGGTACACTACCTGGGACCCCAGTCCTGCAGGGAGCAAGGCCACGAGGCTGAGGCTGGGATGTGCTGGGGAGAGGAGGCCCCAGACTCCCATCCACAGCGGGGTTCCGCCGATCCAGGGGCTGGGAGACCTGCCTGTTCATTCTAGGTGGTTCTTTGCAGGTGGAGAGCATCTTAGAGGCAAACTTCAATCAGATGGAGGAAACACCCTTCTCCCTCCCACGGGAAGTCCTCTCATCGCTACAGAGCGAGGACGCGGCCCTCACCCTGAGCCTGGCGGAGAGCTGTGGGCTGGAGCTGCAGGGACCCGGCCACCAGCTCCTCTGGGACCCTGATGTGGTGCCACAGTTGTCTGCACTGTATGGGTCCCTTGCAGGGCTGCAGCTGCTGGCCAACCCCAGCCCTGCGGCCCCCTCTGCTGATGCCTGAGAAGAGTGCCACATCCTGTGGTCCCAGCCGTCCTGACTCCAGGGAACTGCTGGCCCAGAACTTCTGTGCAGGCCCAGGACGCAGCTGTCCCTCTGGTGGCCACAGGTGATGGTGGGGCTCTGCCAGGACTGGTCCCCAGACAGTAGTCACCTGTCCAGATCTGGGGGGCACCCGTTAGCTTAGGGTCCCACGTTGGATCAGGATTCTTCTCTAAGAGGCAGTAGAGGTGGTTCCAGAACAGCCTGGGCTCCATTCACTGCTCCACCACTGATGGCTGTGCAGCTTTGGCACATTACTCCCTCTCTGTGCTTCCAGATCCCGTCAAATCACCCCATGCAAAATGGAGATATCAGAATCCCTAGCTCATAAGACTGTAGTGAAGATTTAAAAAGTTAGTGTTCATAAAGTACTCAGAACAGTCCCTGGCTGTCAGCTATTGTTATGTGATGTCTATATTGTTAATAGCGTCACTATTCTGGAGGAGGCTGCAGGACCTCTCTCTAGGTTAACAAAGGACTTGGTCAATCACCCCTTTTCCCATCTGTAAAATGAGAGCGATGGATGAAACTGCTCGGGTCTCATGCAGCTGCGCCCCTCAGGGATCCCACGGGCCACACGGACCGGGGGTGTGGGCCAGGGTCTGGGGCGGGATGAGAGCCCTTGACTCGTGGACCAGGCTCTTTCCATAACCCTGGTTCACCCCCGGCACCTCCCCAGAGCAGCAGTTGGGTTCGTTTCACGATGGGAAGTGTTTCTGGTAAGACTCACGTTACCGAGCATGGCCGTGCATGTGTGTGCGAGCAGTGGAAGAGTGTGTGTGCCTGTGCATGCATGTGCATGTGCTGGGACGTGGACAGGGAGCGGGGGAAGAGCCTGAGGACACATCACAGCCAGCAGACCGGGACCAGGCCTCCCGATCCCAGACGAGCGCTCTTGGCATCGCAGACCCAGAACGAAGTGAACCTCAGCAGGAGAGTGCTCACGCGGCAGGCAGGCCGCCCGGTTTGCCCACTCTGAGCAAGATCATTTTATTCTTTTCTAATCATAAAACTTACCTCACAATCCAAACAATGGTCATTGTAAAAAAGTGTGTGAAGAACATTTTAGTCTCCCTAATTCCACTCCCCAGAGATAACCAGTCTTGACCTATTGGTGTTTATCCTTTCAGCATTTTTTCCCTGCACACGTATAAATTATCTGGCAGACAATTTGGTAACGTATTTATAGTTTGTAAACCTGCTCTTTAAAAATGTACTGTACTGTGTGCCTGTCCTTAAGCACTCTCCGTAACGTGAGAAGTGAGGTTGTAGGCAAGGGGAACTTGGCAGGCCTCACACCAACCGCTTGACGGCTATTCTGGCAATAATGCACCTTGTCGTCCTTTCACTGCATCTAAGCCTCTCCAGGTTTGTCTGATGGGAGAGCGCTGACACGGCGCCTCCCTGTGGGCGAAGCAAGAACAGAGATACCTTTCCACTCTCCGTCGCCAGAGCTGTCAGGCCATCCAATCAATCACGTCTCTCCTTATGCACGTTGCTCTTAGGGGCTCAGAGCCCCTCATGTTTTATCAACAAGTTAAACAGCCACAAGTAAATTAAAGGGGGTTCATTGTTTACTCACGTCTTAAATGACTTTAAATGAGTCCACAGACATAGTCTACCTTAAAATCCTCTCTCCTTTCCCATCCCCTCACCCCCTGCAGCTGCCCAGCCCCTCTCACCACCATGCCCCAGCCCCTCACCCCGCCACCGTCCATCCTCCTCCTCCTCGTGCATCCTCCCCTCTCTGAACTTCGTCTTCTCTCATTTCGCAGGAGGGGGAATAGACATCCAGTGGCAACGACAGGATTCTCTGGTGAACACGGTAATAAACGTGGTTCCATAACACATACGTTTTTAAGTTCAACCTTCTTGAAAAGTAACTTTTGCCTGAAATTAGAGATGATCACAATATGAACCAACAATGTATTGATTAAACTATTTCTAGAAAGAGAGGGTTCTATCATCTAAGGTGGAGAAAAATAATGTAACATGGAGCAAGAACCCTGAAACCGATATGTTTGGGGTGAACACCAGCCCTATCAGTACCTGTGTGACCTTAGGCAAGTTTCTTAACCTCTCTGAACTTCTGTTTCCTCACCTGTAAAATAGGGGTAATAATATCTCCACGTGCTCATGCCTCTTGAGTAGCCTGCTTACATACTGCACCCCTCAATAAAGATGGGTCTCCTCCCTCTGTAGGACCTAGAGAGCCCACCCATCGGTGCCCACAGGATGGTCCTTGTCTAAAATCCCCTTTCAGCAGCTAAGTCAGAGTCCCAGGAGCTGTGAACGTGGGGCCAGCAGCGGAGGCGGACAGGGGAGCTGCCTCGCAGCCGTGGGGGTCTGAAGGAAGCCGTCTCTCCGTGCATGGGCGCCTCCTCCACCTCCGGCCACCCCTGTGCAGCTCTCCCTTCTCCGGACCCCCCAAAAGAGGCAGATGGGGCACAGCCTGGAAGCTAGCATTGCCTTAGTGGCCTTTCCAGGTCTGAGGTGGGACCACAGAGTTGTACTCTCACAGGTAGAGAGATGGGGCCCAGGGAAGCCATAAAGCCTGCGGAGGACAGAAAAGGAACCAGAACCCGTACACTGGACTCTCTCCCCTGCTCGGACTGTCCTGTTGGCCACCCTCATGCCCCTCCCTCCCCCCAGCCTCTCACTGCCAAATGCCCCCGGGAGAAATCCACGGAACCCAGGCCGACTGATCCAGCCTCTCAGGGCAGAAGCTCTTGACTGGCGGAAGATGCCACTGCTGACTGAGCCTAAAATAATCGTCCCACTCCGCACGATATGCTCCACCCACCACCTTCTCGCTTCCCTCCCTCCTTCCAGGGGCTCATGCCCCAAACAAGGACCATCCTTGACTCTCGCACCCTCCCACATTTAGTATGCTGGAGACAGCTATGGCTCTACCTTCAAAATATACCCCGAGTCTGGTCACTTCTCACCACATCCACTTCAGCGACCCACCATCACTTCTTGCTCAATCCTTGCAGGTGCTTGGTTGGTCTCCCTGCCCCCGTCTTGCCTCACCTGGGTCATTCTTGGCACAGCCCTAGAGAGAGCCTAAGTATGTCAGATCGCAGCCCTCCTCACTCAGAGCCCTCTGATGGCTGTGTGCTGACCTGGTGGCCTCTACGGCTCTGTGACCCATCACCCTCAGACTGCGCCTCCCTCCCTGGCTGCCCTGCTCTGGCCACATGGGCACCCCGCTGCTCCTCAGACTCCCCAGCCTTGAGGCCTCTGCGCTTGCTCTGCTCTGTCTAGAGCTTTTTCCCCGAGACCCTCACTGCTAACCCTTCCCTCCCGTCTTGGCTCACAAGTTCCTTCTTAGTGAGACCTACCCCTGTCAGCACTATTCAACTGCAAACTGCCCACCCACCCAGCACTCCCAATCCACTGTAATTTTCCCATGGCCTTAGCATCCTCTACTGTACTATAGACTCTAGTAACTGATTACGTCTAGGCACTGGGAATACGATGGTGCAGGAAACAGACACGGTCCTGCTCTTATGGAACTGACCACCTGGGGTGGGACACAGGCACTGAACAAAACTTCATGGTCACTTTGTTAAGGCCCGCTGTGCTGAGTGTTACACAGGAGACTGCTGGACACCGTTGGGGGAACCCAGGGTATCCTTAGAGCTGAACGGGCCCTAGGACTCTACTTTGGTCAAGGACACTGGCCAATAGCATGACTCCCAGTCATCACTGACAACCTGTGGACTGTTCTGGGAGGTAAGTCTGAGGGTAGGGGAGGACAAAGAAAGGAGGCAGGGACGGCAGGGGCCAGGCCTCTCCCATTGTCACAACCCTTGACAAACGGAAGATGGGTGTTGGTGGATAGATGCTCCCCTCGTCTGCCCTCAAGACAGGTCCGAGATGCTTTCTACACAGCTCCCCAGAGGGGCCAGGGGCACAAAGTCCCAAGTGGAGAGCCCAGCCTTGTACTGGCTTTCCCTCCTGGCCTGGTTCACTCCACCCAGCCTCTGGTTCCGCTCCCTGGGATCACTTCCTAAAACCAACTACCCATAGCACATAGCCTTTACTCAGGCTCTGCTTTCCGCGGAAACCTGAGGCTACAACAGCACGTTCAGCGGTAAGTGCAGGGGAGACAAAGACAGGGGAAAGGCTGTGTGGAGTGTCGGGAGGCTGTCACTGTAAGCAGGAGGGTTGCAGCAGGCCTCACTGGCGAGATAACATCCGAACAAAGTCTGCATGACCATCCACAACCCCAGCAGGGGGACTGGCCACTGCAAAGGACCTGGACAGTGGAGTGCCCCACGCTGTGTTCAAGGGGGAGCAAGATTAGCATGGCCGGAGGTGACTGACATGGAGTGCGACAGACATGTAATACTTGCATACATGCAAGACGTGTGCACAAGGTTTGCCCTTAAACCATTGCTTACATGACAATAGTTTAGAAACAACTTAAGAGTCCATCAAATAGGGGACTGGTTAAGTGAATTAGGGTACATCTACGTAATGGAATACTACACAGCACTCAAAAAGAACGAAGATGCTCTTTATGTAATACTATTGGGCAATCTCCAACTCATGTAAAGTGAAGAGAGCAAAGTGTGGAATAGTGATGTAATGAGTACATTCGGGTTTAGGGATGGGAAGAATAAATATAGATGACATAAAATTTGAATGCAGGTCTATCTCACTTACCAAAGCCATACCATTCCTCCTACAACCACAGATTATTTAGGAATTTTCCAAGAAACAATACTTGAAAGATCCTGGTGTTTCATGTCCACACAATATTCAGACCACATACTGGAGAATATTTGCCAACATTGACTTTTATTCAAGTGGCTTCCTCTGTCCAAATGCCCTCTATACACCCGGAAAACTGCTCCCACCTCTGTTAAGGCCCTACCCGGCATCCATCTTTACAGTCCTAGGACATGGTGGGCTCTGGATAGGAATTTACTAAATGTTTACCTACACAAAGATGAGCTTGTGAACACGCTCACCGCAGCAGTGTGTCACCAGGCTGCAGCTCAACAATTGAAATAATTGTGTTGCTAGTTTCAGTTTCAAATACGCAGTTAATCAGTTGCTCATTTAGAAAACTGATGCTACCACTCAGTAAGTTTTTATTAATCAGTTACAGGATCTCTAAGGGGCTCGTTAAAATTACGCAGCTCTGCCCAGCACTGTCATTGACAGAGAGAAGTAGATGGAACTGGTACTGTGGGCTACTCTTAAGATAAATGCAGAACAAGACATACCAATGGCAGGACACCTGGGATCGGCTCCATGGCTGTTTTTAATACAGTCAAATGTCACGATGGGCACAGTAAGACAGGGAGCACTTCTGATATGCACAGGATGTTCTGGGCGTTATCCAGCATATTCCTCAGGGCCACTGAAGAGAGGTAAGGTAGTTTGAGAATTTTGTTTTATAAATGAGGACACACGAGACTCACCCAAAGTCACACTGAGTTAGGGTTAAACTGCAGTCCACCTCTGCAGTGTGTTCTATCTGTTCACACCACGGCTGCCTGTGCAGTCCGTCCGTGAGACATGTGGTGCATGCCATAGAATCAATGTTAGAGATCTGCTCCAATTCTCTCATTTTACTGATGAGGAAAACGGAGTTCCAAAGAAGGAATACGGCTTGGGTTTCCTGACTCTTAATCCACAGATCTGTCCATTACATCTTCCACGATCACGCTGTATTCTAAAGATTTTGAAGTAAGCTCTGTAAGGAATTATTTTATAAGAACTTACGGAATGGCAGTTCCTGCAATCTCAAATGGAACCAGAATGGCATTTCAACTCAAAACACCTAGGTTTGAGCACAACGCCAATTATCCTACGACTAGTCTAAAGGCCTGGAGCAATCTTAAAATACTCCAGAGTGCTTCTTAACCCCAATCTCTACAGTGAGGAAACAGCCAACTGAAATGTTCTGCTCACCTCGTGGAGGGCTGTAGACACCGGGCGGTGGGGAGCAGATCATCACGGGTATAGTGGGTGGAAGGGAGGAGGCAAGAGCTCCTTTATGTCATGAAGAGGCACGGGGCTCAAGTAGGGAGGAGTAGAGAGATACTGACCAGATCTGTGTTTTAGAGGCGAGAGGGGGTAAAAGGAGGCCGGCTTGGAGTGACAGAAGATAGACCTACACCAGAGCAGGGTCACAGCTCCCTCCAGTATGCAGGGTGGACTCTGCTAATTAACCCTGGCCTCTTTCTTGATGAGCCCATGGCCAGCCCCATAATCCTCGATCCTAAGGACAGACACTGTGAATAGAGGGTAAACTTGGCAGGTGGAAAGATGCTGTTTGTTCTCTCTGGCTATCTAAATGGCAATTAACAGACCTGAAGCGGAATCCATTTCCTGGCTGCAGAGACAGCTCCTTCCAGCACACTGCAACAGTGTGCTTCTATCACACGAGGCTCTCAAAGAAACCTACTCTTGTAACTAGATGAGGGGTCGGCAAACTTTCCGTGAAGGGCCAGATAGGAAATATTTTGGCCTCTGAGGGCCATATGGACTGTTACAAGAATTCCACTCTGCTGTTGTAGCACAGAAGTAGCCAAAAATAATATGTAAACAAATGAGCGAGGCTGTGTTCCAACAAAACTTTATTTATGGACACGAATTTGAATTTCACATACTTACATACGCCAGGAAATATTATTCTTTTGATTTTTTCCAGCCTTTCAAAAATGTAAAAACTATTCTTAGTTCACAGGCTGTACAAAAACAGGTGTCAGGCAGACAGGCCCACAGGCTGGTTTGCTAACCCCGTCTAGAGTTAGACATTTTTCCACTTCATCTCCAATACGCAGAAGGTGAACTATGTTAGCTGCAAAGGCCACAGCAGCATTATTTTACCTATTCCAGCTGCGACGTTACTTTCATTTCTATTCACTCACTCCATTCAAGCAGTCACTTGGCACCTGCTCGAATTTGGGTACTGTGCAAGATCCTTGGGATACTGAGGGATCATCAGACGCGGCTCTTCTCTCAAGTTCTCACCCTATCCTCTCATAGGATCAGAAGAGATACCTACAGGTGCAGTGAAGTATCAGAGGTGTTTGACGAGATGCTTGTGCTAGACTCTTAGGGCTGCCAGAACCAATCACCACAAACTAGGTGACTTAAACAACAGAAATGTATTCTCCCACAGTCCTGGAAGCCAGAGGTCTGAAATCAACGTGTCGGCAGGGTTGCTTCCTTCTGGAGGCTGTAAGGGACAAGCTGTCCCATGACTCCCTCCCAGCTTCTGGTGGCTGCCAGCAATCCTTGCTTCCTTGGCTTGTAGACACATTGCTCCAGTCTCTGCCTCCATTCTCACATGGCCTTCTGCTTTGTGTCTGTTTCCCCTTCTCTTGTAAGGACATGTAACTGGATTTAGGGCCATTCTAATCCAGGATGGTCTCATCTCCAGATTCTTAACTTAATTCCACCTGCAAACCCTTCTTCCAAATAAGGTCACATTTTCAGGTTCCAGGTATACCTATCTTTTGGGGGGCCACTATTTAACCCATTACAATACTCTCAGAAGGTGCCTAAAAGACATGCTAATGTTATCGTGAAGGAGGTGACACAAACTGGTCCTCAAAAGATGAGAACTGTTGCTCAACAGAAGGACATGAGGGAGGAAGAGGATAACAGGCTCAGGGACCGGCCACACCACAGCTATGGAAGTGTGACCCCACATGCAACAATATAAACAGCAAGCAGCTGAGCCCGGCTGGAGGGCAGGGTGTGAGTGGGAGAGCGTGGGAGGAAGACCAGAGAGGGCAGCAGGGCTTCCATGATGAAGGGCTGTGGGAGTCAAGATCCGGCACTATTAAGCCAGAAGGTTTTGATGGAAGGCCCTGGGATTCTCTTCCAGAGTTAACCCTCTTAACTGTCTCACAGCTCAGAAACTCTTCTCATTAAACAACCAGCATGGTTGGACTAAACAATCTTTAAGAAGCTTCTCCCAATGATGACATTCAGATTTCATGATTAAGGTTTTATGATCTTAAAATAACACACATGCTAGTTTTCCACACTAGTGCGATCACGGACTTCAAGTTCCCCTGGGAAGTGCCTCCTGGTATTACGGGCAGTGCTTATCCCACACGCTCTGCTGCAAGGTGCTGCCCTTGCCTTCCCGGGAAACAGGAATCAAGGAAGAGGGCGTTTTTCCTTCTACAACTACATCCAGACAAGACTAAACCAAGAATAAAAGTCAAGCTAATGATAAGCTCGCTGGTCTCACTGCAACTAGCAAGATTTTAAAAGCAAAACTGTGTACAGAGACAATAATGAAGAAATATACTATTAAAAGGACCCAGCTCCCCCTAAAAGGAGGGAAAATTGTGCAATGAGTGTATGCATTCCATAAAAATAGACACAGGGAAAGCTTTAGAAACCTAAAAACAAACATCAGTGAACCAAGCCACACTTAGAAAAATGAAAGCTGATTTTTATTTTATCATCAACAGCCATTCTTTAAACATGAACATGCATACGTAATACTCTACGCACACATCACAGTTTGTAACGTTAGTTAATAAAGGTTAAACACACAACATACATCCTTACAAAAAAAGTCAAAATGCAAACTTAAAACTTTAAACAAAAGTCTTACTAATTTAAAAAAAGTTTGTGTTGGGTACCATTTGTACAACACAGTTAATTTAAACATTTTCATTTTGGCTGCACATGAAAAAAGCGGCAGTAGAAAATAAAGTCATTGAGGGTTTTTAAATAGCAGAATAGGCAGTTTTGCCATGCAGGAGAAGCAATATTAAATATTAGTTTTCAAAAAAAATCCACATTTAAAAATATTTAGTTCAAGTCACAGAATTTTTCTCAGTAGAGACCCCAATGCAATGCATAATTAGCTGCCTTAGATGGCCTGTTTGAAAGGACAATGTCCCTTCAGAGTATAACTTTACTGATTTTGGCACAGAAAAGAAGTCTTAAGAACAAGAACATGATTAAAAAAGAGGGAGGAGGAACAGAGGACAGAAATACAAAGCAAGAGTAAATGAGAGAGGAATTGCAATCACTAAAAACTGTGCATTCCCAGTCACTGCAGAATACTGTCTTTGTCTACAGCAGGTGCTTGTTCCAGAACTGTTATTGCAGCATAGATTTAATTTGCTTGGAGGTAGTCTCATCATTCAAATGTTTTGTCGTGTACCTAAAAGTAAAAAGGACATCGATTTTAGGGAATTTAAAACGACAACATTACCTGCATTGAGTTCTAAACTACCAAAGATGAGCAACTAGCCAGGGAAGGCACCTCTCACAAATCAGGCCTCCTCCCAGCTTTAACCCTGTTCAGGTTCTGCCTACCTTAGCCTCCCTACCGCTTTTCACACAGAACACCCAACAGCTGCTTACCTTAGCTGTTTAACTACCTCCCTGAATCGATCTGGTTCAATTCTCAAGTAAACAATGAGCTGTGACATGTCACCCACAGGAACTAACTGTTACAGCCAGGAGTCTGCAAATCACGGCCTGCAGGCCACATCCAGCCCACCACCTGTGTTTTTGGTAAAGCCTGTAAGCTAAGCATACTTTACATTTTTAAATAGCTAGGGGAAAAAATCAAAAGAAGACTATTTCATGTTAAGATGTACAATATATGAAATTCAAATTTCAGTGTTTACATAAAAGGTTTTACTGGAATGCAGCCATGCTGATTCCTGTAAGTATTTTCTAGGGTTACTTTCTTGGAACAATGGCAGAGTTGAGCAGCTATGACAGAAACCATGTGGCCCACAAAGCCTAAAGCACGTGCTCACTCTCTGGCCCTTCAGAGAGAACTTCGCTGACCCCTGTTCTATTCTGTATTTAAGTCAGCTCAGCTACTACAGCTGTACCCGTCACATCCCAACACGCTTCAATCCTCTCAGCGCCTTACTTCTAGGCAGAGGTGTTTTGCTATAAAGCATATAAATCCAAATTAAGAATCCAAAAAAGACTCACTAAGAGTGATTATTTTATGAGAAGATTCACCATAGGATTCCTCTACATGGCAGAAATTCAATAAGCAAGCCTACTACGTGTTAGGCACTATTCCAGAGCTTACAACCTAGCAGACAGAGAAAGATGATAACACATGAATACTCCAGAAGGGGTAAACCTAGGAGGAAAGTACTAGACGGGGCCACAGAGACCAGGAAAGAGCAGGTCACAGGGACACTACAGGCCACAGTGAGGAGTCTGGAGATTCTTCTAAGTGCAGAGACGCCAGTGGAGGACATGAAGTGGGGAAGTGCTGTGTGATTTCATTTATGTTTTCAAAGGATCACTCTGGCTGCTGAGGGAGAACCGGAGGGAGCAGAAGGAGAAGCAGAGGGACCAAGCACGGGGCTAGGCTATGACAAAGGTCTGAGAGACAGATGACCAAGGCTTGGACCAGATCAGCAGCAATGGAAATAGGTGCTCAAAAGCTTGACTGCGGGATACATTTTGGAGATAATTTAGACAGAACTTAATGCTGTTTGGTTAATTTGGCTTACAAGAATTTCACAAATAATCTTCAAGGACTATATCATTTTAAGCAGGTACACACAGATAGCCTTTCTGTGTTAAGGAAATTAAAACTCAATTCTTGTTAGGTTCATTTCAAATCAATTTTAAAAACTGAAGGAAGGACCTATACTCAAGTAACTGTTTGGATAGGTAAAGAGACAAAGTATCTGATATACTCTCTACAGTTTTACTTGGAAGTCACTTCCCACTGTTCCCACTTCCCACTGTTCCCACGTTACTCAACAGATCCCAGAGTGCCTGGCACATGACAGGCGCTAAATAAGAATTTGTGGCAGGAACATAAGGAGGTAAGCAGCCAGGCTGGAAATGAAAATCCATAAAGGAATATTAATTAAGAGGTCGGTGACGCAGCAGACTTAAGCCGTGATTCAGTTACCAAGTGCAGATAAAGTATACATAGCTACACATAATCCTACTGATGTCAGGAGAAAAGAATTTTCAACATCCATCCCTTCATTTCTGTTTCCGCCCCCCTCTTTTGTACAACTGGATGATGCAAAGAGCCGAGTAACATGAATAACAAAATTTCCACTACAGAGTACTTAAAAGTATTACTACTCAGCAAGGTACTGTGACCTTGCAAAGTTGTAAGTGCTTTTCTCTCTACTCAGGCACAAGTTCTCGTTCCTTCCATGGGATGTGGTCATGAGTTTCCACGGGTCTCAGATCCTTCCCCAGACAGAGTCAATGGAGGTTATGACATCACCACACTGCATCAGGAAAAGGTCAGTAATGTCTGAGGTATGTGAAAGTAATGTATGAACACGTATGGCATCATTTGACTTTGTGCACAAAAAACAAGTCCTTTCCCAAGTGCATACGACTCTTCTACTGAAGGAAAACTTATTTACCTTTACTCTTAAATTTAATAAAGAAGGCAACTGTCTAGCACTGAACTTTAACCCCCCAGCTCCAGCTCTCTCCTCTTATGCTTAAAGGTATTTGGTTCCATTTCTCCACCTGTAAAATGTAGACATAACTTGTTGCCTTCTCATAATCACATACTGTAAGCTGGAGGTACGACATAATTACTACAGAAAAGCATTCAAAATAAACAATATATATATGCACAATTATACTCACATTTAAAATAGTTTGGTTATTAACTGTTGGCTCTTAGGAAAACTATGGAGTGAACATCTCTAGTAAACTGGCTACTCACTAAAAAAAATAGTAATTCAGCAAAAAGGGGTTCCATTTTGTAGAGGTGTAAATAACAATTAAAACTTGCACAGCACTTTTGGGATTACAAAATGCTTTCTTAACAGTATCTCCTTTGCTCTGAGTGAAGCACTCTAAGGGCTGGTTGATTTAGTTTAAGCAGTGTTTCTCAAAGGATCAGCATTACCTACGTCAGCCGGGGCGTGTATTTAAAATGCAGGTGCCTGAGCCTACGCCAGACCCAAGGAAGAGACGCTCTGGAGGTGGTGTCCTGGGAGTGTGCATCTTTCATATCCACCCAGGCGATTCCAAAGCACACTGAAGTTCAAGCACATAGCAAACTTAAGGCTCAACAGTGTGACATCACGTATTTGGGATTTCAAGAATGAAATCCTGAATTTGAAAAAAGGCTCCAACATTTACTTAGCTGTATAATCTTTAGTCTCTCCAGATCTTAAGGTAACTCTTTTGTACAACGGAGACACCTCCAACACCCCATAGCCACACCTGCCTCACAGAGTTATCTGTGGTGAAGATAAGTCCTACATATAAAATTGCGCTGGACATTGACAGTGATATAAAAATGTTACTAATTATAACCACCACTCCACAGCATCAACTAAACTAATTAGCCTTATAGAACTTTCCAGGTGAAAAAATAAGAAGCAGACACAGAATATGGTCACTAAGAATACAGACAGTTCAAGAGTTGTCACTGCAAAAAACCTTCATTTTCGAATTTTTAGTTTTTATAAATATATATACTTTTAATATATATACGTATTTTTTTGCTGAGGAAGATAGGCACTGAGCTAACATCTGTGCCCGTCTTCCTTTATTTTGCATGTGGGATGCCAGCACAGCATGACTTGATGAGCAGGTATGTAGGTCTGTGCCCAGGATCTGAACCCGCAAACCCCAGGCTGTGGAAGTGGAGCATGCAAACTTAACCACTATGCCACTAGGCCAGCCCCTCCATTCTATATTTGAAAAGAAAACCTAAGGGAAGTGCCGACAGCTCCCGCCTCACTGCTGCTTCTCCTCCCCTCTCCCTCACAGACTGCTGCGTGGAGCCCTCAACTCCATCGCTCACTCACTGCCACTGCCCTCTTCTGCCCCAACTCTAGAGAAAAAGACATTGACCTCCCTTTACACTCTAAAAAAGAAAAGTAAACTCTTGGGTTTTTAAATTAATGTTTTAAGCATAGTCCCTTCAAGGTAAAGAAATAACACTAAAACCTTCTGAATCTCAATTCTCTCTTAGTTGTTAAAAAAGATTTCCTGTCACTTGCCGGCTTCAGAGTCTAACCAATCCAAAAGAAAAGGGCTTGGGAGAAGTCAGGCTGCCTGGACCCAGTGGGCGTTCGTTGAGAAGGGGACCAAGTAGGAAAGATTCACACCACCATAAATACTGGTAAAAACCAATGCAGTTTGCATTGCGAAAACCTCAGGAGTAAAAAATTCTAAAAAGTAGACTTGGTTGAAATGGATGAAATAGCGTAACATTGTAAGAATTTTTAATTGCTTTACTATGTCCCTTAATCTTTCTGATGTGCATTTAGATCATTTAGGTTATCGCTGCTTACAGAATAGTTCTCATAACCTTAATAAAATCATTTGATGGTTCCACTCAGCTGAAATGACGCAGCCTAGATTTCACTTTATGACGTACCAGGTGCGACTAAGTATTCAAGAGGAATACAATCTGTTTTGCTCACAAAATATGCGGGGAATATAATAGTGAATTGGAAATCACTTCATTCTATTCTGTGAACTACAATGCACTGCAGTGAAACGCAAAGATGGCCTGTGGCCTCAAAAAGTCACTATATAAATATTTCTGTGTTCATATAATTTTTGTGCTTAAACCCCAAATAATCAAGTAATGAGCAAATCATCTTGTATGTTAGGGAAATTATATCACCAATTAAATCTCTGTAGTCAAGATGTTATAATGTGTTGAGATTTTCATTTAAAAATATTCCTTCATTCTTAGCTAAATCAAATAGTCTATGCTGAGAAAAGACCTCAAATAATGACTGTTTTTTCACTAGACAAAATATACAAAAATAATAGAGATGTGTATTTCTGAACACAGAAATGTAATTACACTACATTAAGGGAAGAGAGTTAGCTGTAAAACAGTTTGTATGGTATTATTTTGTGAAAGGATAACTGCTATATAAACCTATGACTACCTTTAAGTGTAAAGAAAAAACCTCTACAAGAACATATACCAAAATGTTAACAGCACTTTGTTCCAAAATAGTGAGATAATATGACTTCTTTTTCTTTAAATGTTCCTGTATTTGATGAATTTTATTTATAATTAGCATGTATTACTTTCATTAAAAAATAAACGATAAGCATCTCTGCTTTAAGAGAGGCAAAAAATGAAAGCCAAAATCTTCAGCAAAGAAACAAAACTGCTACTCTCACTTATGTAAACAGACACACACACCACTTCATTATAAAAATCCTGTAACCAACATTTGAAAGCAAGATTACCAGTGAGCAAAACAAGATCTTTGCATTTCTACATGCAACATTCACGTTCACATCCTTTGCGCTATTCACATTTGGAAGCATTTTCTTACGTAAACTTTTCCTATACACATGCACATGTACATATACACACCTGAGAGCATTGAGAAGACCTTCTACACTATTAGGAGGTTGGTCCTTAAGAACTTTGATACAACCTTTCATCTGAGGAAAAAAGGAAACAGAAAAGGTGAAACATCTTTCTTTTCATCTAACATTCACTTTCAAAACAGTAATACTTAAACTAGCACCATAATTACAGAACTCATAAGAAATTACACATTAGAAATGTCAAAATAATTATTCTTAGAACAGGAAGAAAAAAAATCTACCCAAGTGTTGTTATTTTCAGTTTGTCAGCCAAACAAAACTTCCTGAGAACCCAATCAGTCAAACTGAAGCACCACCCACCCACATGAGAAACTAAGGGTCAGCGAAGGGAAGACTTCCTGGAAAAGGTGTTGAGTAACATTGGAAAGGACAGAATGGACACGCTGGCAAGGAAAAGAGGCAGACAAACGCCATAACAACAATAATGACGTACATCACACACAGAGGACAGAATTCTGCAGGGCTGAGACGACTCGCACAGGGGAGCGTACAGGGGCCTGGAAAGCCATGAGCACTCATGTGGAACTGATGGGGACGGCAGCAGGGGCTTGTCACAGGCTATTAAACAAGGGAACAACTCAACGAAGATGGTACATAAGGAAGATGAGCCTGGTTATTGTGAAAAACCACAGCATAGCAGAGATACCACAGGCTTTGGAAGCCATGGAGATGTGAGTTCAAAATCCCGCTCTACCATTCACTAGCAACTATACTACTTCATTTCCCTAAGCTTTAATTTCTCTATTAGTACGAGGGAGATAACACCTACATCCTATGAGTATTTTCAGAGTTAAATGGGAGAACAAATGCAAAATTCCTGGGACCCAGTAATCACTCAATAAATACTAACTCATTTCTCTTTACATAGGATGGCTATGAATGAAGGCAGGAAGACCAGCTAGCAATAAGCAATCTACCTATGAAATGCTAAGAGCCTGAACTAGCTGTGAAAGGGAAACTGGACACAATTCTCACCAAACACTGGTGATAATTCTGATGAACCAGATGTGACAAGGTGAGGAGAGAAATGACAAAACAGAGAAACCCAGGCTATAGCCACAATTTATGATGATTGAGGGGAGGAGGGAAAATATGTAGTTTTCAACTTTCTTCACTGGAGCACCTCTACTGACTTTTAATATACACTTTTGTTTGAAATGGGCTTTAGCCAAAGTAATGAAAGGATACAATAAAAAAAAATTTCGTATGCCTGATTATCTATTTACGTTGCCAAATATGCAGGACCACTTATGAGTGTGAGGTTTCCCTACATGGAGATACTCTGAAAAACAATACAGTTATCCTTCAATCATTTTACATCTGTATACAGGCTGTAAATAATACTGCAAGAGAGTAGAGGAAACCAAAATCCACCACTATCACAAACTATAAACCTGAGTTCTGCAACAGAGTGCAGTCTGCCAGCTCTTTAAATAAAAGTCTATGATTTCCATGTATGGAAATTATTGGGAATTATATAAAACAATATAACTTACATCAATTTTTGAAGTTTTGGCAAATGCTCCCACTGGATGTACATGGTCATAGAGTATTATGACACCCACCATTACCCTCAAGCAGAATGACACTGTCTCTTCATTTGTAAATCTGCTTCTGTATTCCCTGGAGGGTAGAAAAGATATGGATGGATGAAGCACATCACAAACTAATGAGCTGATTCAACTCTCAGCTGATGCTCAAAGACGTTATCCTGTTGATCTCTAAAAGAGAGAACATTGTGCACCACCTCCTTCTCTGCATGAGATTCCCAGAGAAATGAGGTGGGTGGAACAGCTATCATTTACATATTCTGGTCTCTATACACACCTTAGTATGCTACCCATTCTGCCTGCAGGGGTCAGACAATTTTAGAGAAATTAAAAGTAGCCCCAAAGTACAAGTTGGGGATGGGCGCTTTGTAAAGGCTATTATGATTACTATGATGAAAAAAGTTACTAGCTTAACAGAGCAAGTATTTTTGCAATTTAGGGGCGATCTTGATCTAAACACATTATTGTATTACTGAGTTTTAATTTGCTAAAATTTAATCATATTCTTCTCTCATTTGGGAAAAAGAAAATAGAACTTTTGTCTATACAGAAGGCAGCATGGCATGGCAGAAAGTCCAGAACAAAAACAGAGACATCCAGGCACATGTGTGGGGTCATCCACTGTGCATTAGTCCCTCCATTTCCCAGGAGGTTGCTCCCCTAATTGGAATGATGATGACGCTGAGTAGTTGCCCTCTTACTTCATAAGGTTTTCCAGTAAGATGATGTATATTATAGTGCTTTGGAAAATAAAAAGCTCCACAAAAACAAAAGTTATCTAGTAAAACCATATATTATTCAGGAATCCAGGAGAGATTTTTTTCTGCCTGCTGTCAGGAAAATCCAGCCAGAAAACTTTGTGGTGTACACCATAAATGGTTTGAGGGAGAGGAGAAACCCAGAAGAGAATTTAGGTTAGTGTTCAAGAAAAAAATTGAAGACTGAGAACTAATACTGAGAGAAAAGGACAAGGAGAATAACTCTAACTCTCTAGCAAACAGGCAAGCTTCTCTAGTGAAAAGGGAGAGAGAATGGTTATGAGAAGCATAACCAAAACTCATCCCCCACACCCAAAAAAGCTCCACAAAATCCCCATTCCAAAGAGTTTAAGTTAGTCTGACTGGTCTGAGGCACCTGAAAACCAGCTGTACTTCATACCTAACCACAAGCTACATTAAGCTGTCAAATTATTTTAATTTTGTTCATATGTTAACATTGGATACGTGAGATATACTTGATTTCCACCTTCCAAATATGACATATTCATATCTGGACAAACATTTCAACATGAAAGTTAAAGGGAAAAAGATCAGCTGATACTCACGGTGTTTCAAGCATGACTCTGCATACACTAGCCATGGTGCTTAGACAATCTGTGGTATTTTCTATCGGTAAATTTTTATTCTGTAAAGTGTATGGAAAACAAAAAAAGTAAAAGTGACCAACAGTTATTACTTATGCAGAATTTAAACTCAGCATAACACGAAAAATTAGCAACTTTAAAATCTGGTTCCTTCGGTCAATTTTGTAAAATGTGCACTGGATTCCGGGGACTGTTCTGAGCTCTAGGGAAACAGCTAGGATCAAGACAGCCAAGACCCTATTCTCCCAAGAGGCGCTTACATTCTAGCTGGACGGAAACAACTGCAACATGCAGACCGGGCCTCACAGGCCATGAGGTATATGGATTTTATCCTAAGGGTATTGGGATGTCACTGCAAACATCTTAGGCAGAGGATGAAGGGAATGTGGTTTATGTTTTAAGATTATTTGGCTGCTCTTTAGAGAAGAGATTACAGTGGGGCAAGAGTGGAAGAGATAAGAACAGTCAGACATGAACACAGTACTCCAGGTGAGAGGATGGTAGACTGATCTGGAGAGGTAGCAAGACAGGGGTTAAGTTTTCAGATTCAGGGTGTATTCTGGAGGGAGAGCCACTAAGACTGTCTGATGGAGTGGATATAGGGGATGAGATAAAGGAAAGAATTTAGAATTATAACCCTTATTTGCTTGTACAGTGTTACTGTTAGTTGAGAAAGGAAAGACTGGAGAAAGGGCAGAGTTGGTGGGGGAAAAAAATCAAGACTTCAATTTGGTCATGATACCGATGAGGTGTCAACAATACAACCAAAGAGACTGCAAACAGGCAGGTAGATGTGCACATGTGGGCGTCAGGGAAGGGGACACGACTCAGTGTATACACTGGGAGTCTATCAGCTTAGGGATGGGACTTAAAAGTCATGAGACTTGCTGAGGTCATCATGTATGCAGACAGGCAGGAGAGTAACAAGGCAAAGAACAACATCCTAGACAAGGCTTACCTCGGAGACAAATTTTGTCGTGGCATCACTTAAGGTTTTCAGCATTGGGGTTGCCTCAGCGTAAAACAAAGACATTCGATTTGCCAATTCATTATTTACTTCATTTTCTCCTTCTGCCTATGTGGAAAATATGAGTACTTGGCATCAGTTCATAAAGTATTAAATATACTAACATTTATAAAAGAACCTAGGCAGAGTGCCTGTCTCATTAACGCTTGTTAAGTTAATCTAATAAATACTCTTATATTTTAGACCCTCAAGTACACATAATACTTAAATATTCTTTGAGAACACAAATACTAAAAATGACATTAAGCAATTTTTTAAAAGATTAACCTTTAAAATATTTTAAATGATATTAAGCAATTAAATAAAACCTTGATGGGCTGCCTAACGTATAAAAGGGATTGTTCTAAATTCCATGGAAGATAGGAAGATGACTGACATTGCACCCTGCCTCCACTGGGAACACACAAGAATCCACACTGCAACCACAATAACATGCTAAGAGATAATGATGGAAAAGGCGGGTGACAGAAACATTAAGTTAGATAGACTGGAAGAAACTAAAATGGACGCACAGAAGAGTCAGGCTTTGGCAAGTGAAGATGGGCAGGTAAACAACGTATTCCAACCAGTCAAGGGGAGGAGCATGTCTTCCAATGACTTAGCAGAATGTAATTCCGTGTAATTCAATGTATTCAGTGTAATAAGGGACAGCAACTAGTGAAAGATAAGGTTGGGAAGGAAGATTAGGGTGAGACTATAGCTTAAGTTCGTATCTAAGTACGGGGAGCCACTTAGAGTGTCAGAAGAAAGGAATAAGAAATGAAGTCTTTTTTTTTGGGGGGGGGGTAAGATTAGCCCTGAGCTAACTGCTGCCAGTCCTCCTCTTTTTGCTGAGGAAGACTAGCCCTGAGCTAACATCCGTGCCCATCTTCCTCTATTTTATATGTGGGACGCCTACCACACCATGGCTTGCCAAGTGGTGCCACGTCCGCACCTGGGATCCGAACCGGCGAACCCCGGGCCGCCGAAGCACAACGTGCGCACTTAACCACTGCACCACCAGCCGGCCCTTCAATTTTCTAAAGAAACTTAACTGACGACAGTGGGCAGACTGTACCAAAAAGGAAAAGACTCTAGGTCAGAAAATAAGTTCTACTGCTACAGAATGATTGCCAACAGGAGAGTGAGAATTAGGCTCTCAACTGAGATAGAAGTATTAAGAGATGAAGAGGGGGACAGGGAAGAGATCTGAGAGAGATTTCACTTGACAGTGACTGGATTTACTTATAATTACTGAAGGCTAAACACAGTACAAAGATGACTTTAACGTCTTTGGCCTTGAGTGATGGCAGGATGGCTGTCATAGAGGACTGGTGTTTTGCTTTTACTTATTTTACATGGTGGGTATAAAAAAGACAGACGATAAGGTCAGCCTCACAGCAGGACTTGGTCTATGCAAAACCAAACTGATGCAAACAACAAATGCTTCATGGAAGACAAATCTTTCCTCCAACCCAGAGCCTATCTTAGAGAAACCACTTCAGAAAATATTTTTTCAATGAAAAAAAAATGAACAGTATCCTTTGGTACTTTTTTCCAACCTCTTATGCCACCTACCACTCCTTGCATATTTACATATTTCTTTATTAAACTATCTACTTGAGGCTAGGGCTGATCCTAGAAATTTCTCTATTTTTCACACCTATTAGTATGATATAGGTCCTCAAAATACCTAGAGAAAAAGATAACACTTTCTCCTTATTTAAGGTTTTATTCGTGGCATGTGACTCCTTGGAGGTAGAAACGGGTATTAAATAGCTTAAGATGAGAAGTCAAGAGACTAACAAGCCTAAGGAAATGAGAAGAGATGCTATGCTAGACAAGGAACGGGCACAGAAGCCATTTTCTCAAAGAACCAGATTGGGCACAGAAGTGCTCAAAGTCCATGACCTTGCTCTCCCCCCTTGCCAATGTTAGTACTTCTATCCCAGGTCAGTTTCTCTCTAGAATTCTTCCATTCTAAGAACATGGGGACAAAAAACTCATAAGTACTAACTCACAAAATTTTTGTGCAGTTAAAATGGGAATATAAAGAGAAATTTTATAACTATCAATGTTATACAGACAAAAAGCAATTTCATTGAAGTAGTCATGGGAATTTAACAGACTAAGTAGAAAAACAGGTAAACACCATATGGTTTACTACATTTTGCTCTTTCTTCCCACAGCTGTGGTTGCCCATAATTACTAACTTTATTACTAGCTTTAACTTTATCTGAATGAATGAGCAAATGAACAAATAAAAGAATAGACAATAAATAAAGAGCTGGGTTATTATTACCACCCAGTAATTCAAAGCATTAACTTACTGGAACATTATTAATCCTCATACGACTCAACGTTCTTCTATAATAGCTGAAATCATTCTGTATGGCAGGATTTGTCATCTACAGAAGACATTTGTGAAAGAAAAAGGTATTATGTATAAATGATAGTGTAAAAATTAAGTGAAAAATCTACTAAACACAGTTTTAATCAGTTAAGTAACATTCCCTAATTTGTAATACCATTTTAAGAACTAAAACTGGTATCCTCTAAGATGGCTCTTCACACTTAAATTATTTAACACTTTATTCAGTCCTTACTGAACATATAAAATTGTGCAGACTATTTTTTTTTGTCACAGTCAGTATACTTTCCTTCTTTCAATAATTTCAGGTAATAATACTAAAAGATTGTTTACCAAAAAACATTATTTCCAAATAAGAACAAAAAGGAATACGTAGGCACTAGTTTTGAATTATTACAATAAAAGCATGTATATATGGTCAACAGAGCAACTGAACAGACTAAAATTTTATATACAAGCCACTTGTACATTAATAAGAGAACGGTGGTCTATGATAGAATCATGAAATGTTGGACTTATGAATTCAGCTCTTCCATTATCTAGACAAGGAACTTGAGGCCCTGAAAAGTTAAAGGACCTGCCTTATGATTGGATCCTGTGATGGAGCCTGAAGTGGAACTCAGGGCTCCTGATAGGAAAGCCAGTGCTTATTTCTTTACACTCACTCTTTCTAACAATAGGACGTTTATACATAGATAGATAGGAAAAGAGAAAGGGAGAGAGAGAGAAAGAGAAAGGGAAACAACGAGAATGAGAGAGAGGGAAAGAGAGAAGAGAGGGAAAGAGAAAAAAAATACCCTAACATTTTTATATAAAAGAATATTGGGAAAAAATTAGAGATGAGCAGGAAAGAAAAAAATATTAGAAAAAGTCAGTATTATTTCAGAGAAGATTTTTGAAACAAAGTCAAATGAAGACCGAATATTCAGTCATTTGCTATTTGCTATGCATATATCAAGAGATCTGCACAATGTTTACATCCAGTTTTCCATTTTTAAGGATCAGTAGATATCATTTAAACACATTTTAACAAGGTCTCCAGGCATTTCCTCCCAGTGTGCACTGAAAGACTCATGATTTTCCTAACAATCAGGGCCAGCAGAAAATCTCACCTTGAGTTCATCAAACCGGAGTGTAAAATGAAGAATTTCTGCAAACTGTTTAGCAAGAGCCTGCTCTCGCTCTAGATGCTGGGTAGGGGAGTATGGGGTACTCGTCAAAGCTCCCAGAAGACCTCTTAATGCTGCTTCTAAAGAACAAAAGATAAAATTGTTAAGTTGTTTGTATCTCTCTGATATTTGTTTATTAAAAAGTGAGCAATTTATAAATGTAATTTTGCTTCCCATAAAAGTAAGATCTCTTTAAAAGCCACACTAGCTAAATATAATCACTACAACTGAATACCATTTAACAGAATAAAAGCCTTAAAGAGACTAATTCAACTTTATAATTCTGTAAACCCAAATTCAAAATAATGCAGAAAGTGAATTTGAATTAAACACCAGGATCAAAGGGCAAATTTTATATTACTTTCACCATTCTACACAGTGTTGATTTTTATGAAATGGTACTTGTTACCTATAGCTGAGTAACTTCAAAATGGCTTTGGGTCCACAATCAAATCTGTACATGGCTATGAACAAATTACCAACTTGTCATACTTTGAATATGCTATTTATTTATAAACACAAACTTTCTTTCAGCTACTAAAGGACACAAAATACTTGGTTTAATTAGCTTCCTGAGTGTCTTAGAGCTTGGTATTTCAGGACCTTAATATAAACATTCTAATGCATTACATAAATAAAATGGTCCCACTGAAACAAGTGTTATTTTTGGAATGCCAGACTAATAAATATTGTGTTTAAAAATGAAAATACTAATTTTTCACTTCAAAAAAATTACAGAAATCAAAACTAATTCTGATACATATTACAGAATCAGAAAAAAATGCTAGATTCTATTCAGAGAAAACAAGCTTACAGAGTTAGACAACAATCTGACAATAACGAACAAATGTCAAATTAACAAACAAATATTAATGATCATAAATTTATGTGAGATCATCAACTCAACTTAAAGAAAACCAGCTCTACTATTTATGAAGACCTAATTATGAATAACACCATACTATGCGCTTAACCTAGTCTCTCATTTAACTTTCACCATCAACTATTATGTGGCATTACAGATGGGTACACTGAGTTTCAAAGAGGTTAGACCCCAAAGATATAGCTAGTAAATGCCAGGTGTTTCTGACTCCACAGCTCTAGTTTTTCCACCATAATAAACTGTGTCTCTCATATAAAGCAATATTCTACCTAGCCTTCTGCAATCTTAAAAAATAATAATTTATGGATTATCACCAATAGTAGGCGCTTCTCATGCGTCTATCATGCGCCAGGTACTGAGCCAGGCACTTCAGAGACATTATCTGTAATCCACATGGTAACTCCAAATGATAGCTATTATCTTTTCTTAATAGAAAGTCAGAAAATATATTGACTGTCTACTACAGGCCAGGCATAGGGGAAAAAACAGAGATGAAGACAGACAAGCCCTATGCCCTCATGGAGCCTAATTACAGAGAGAGAAGAAAGACAAATTATTACAGTTGTCATATGTGTTAAGAAGGAGAAGTACACAGTACAATAGAAAGGTATAAAAATGAGGCCTTACCTAGTTGAAGGTTCAGGAAAAGACCTCCCTGAATAAGTGACATCTGGGCTGAGAGTGGAGTGCACTAAGGATGAGCAAGAGTTTGCAAAAAGACAGGGCGGGGAGCCAGATCCTGAACTGAGCAGAGCAGGACATAGTAGAGGAACTGCAAGAAGACCAATACAAGTGGAAGAGAGAGGGCCAAAAGGAGAGGAACCTAAGACTGAAATAATATGCAGATAACTTGTGTGCTATATGAAACACCCTAGCCTTGTCATCCTAACGTCCCTGCAAAAACTATTTAAGCATGGTATTGATATCATCAAATTAGCATTTAAAAACTCCACTTCATCTGCAATGTGGAGAATGGATTAAGGAGTATGGATGGCTTATAGAGGTGCAAGACAGCATGTGAAGAAGATCAATTAAGAGAAGAAACATTTTTTGGCTATTTTGAAAAATGATTCACTTCTCTCAATATTTATTCCACATGTCAGTGTTAATGTAAGTGGAAAGCAAAGTTTGAGAAATATGGCAACATCAAAAACCATTTTTAAAAAGCCCAAAACATCAGCACTGTTACAGGCTGTTAAAGAAAAAAAGAAATGAGCATTTCCACGGTTTTATCAAGCCTCAGGTTAATTCCGCCATTCACAGTGTTCTACCACTTTGGGGAATGGGAGACCCCCTCCAAGGGGTAGAGTCAGGTCTCTTGGCTGAGTTGGGATGGCCAATGACCATAGTTGGAGAACGTCTGTCCATGAATGGCTGAAGCCCTCAACAGTAGACCTATAATAGGGAAACTCCAGATGCGAACACTGTTTATCTGCCTTTGAAGCAGCTAGATCAGCCTCTTACCTTGGAGGCCTCTGCTGATACAAGACAGTCCTACCAGCCTACAATGCCCTGAGTCAAGAGAGGAATCAAAGACTGAGGATCCCAGAAAGTGGCCCAGGTCTCTGGCTGAGTTGGAAAGAAAGGGAGGTCAAAGAAGAGATGGCATAGAGACTGCTCTCTCTGATGAAGCTCCTAAAACAAAATCACATGGTTATGATTCGCAGAAAAGGTAAATGACAAGGAGGAAATTAATGGACTGCTAAGCCCTAATTTCTGGAAGAAATGAGCTGGTAGAGCAGTGCAGACACCAAAGTTATATAAGAAGGTTGCAAAGAAAAGAACTGGGAGAAATAATAAAGACAGATTAGGCCAAAAGGTAGAACAAGAAGGGAAAACAACTGGCTGACTGGGAAGAGAAGGCCTTTGCAGAAAGTTGCCCTTTAAGAGACAAGAGCCATTTATTCTCCACTGCCACCCATTTACTATCAAAGACCAGTCCTTGACTCCTCAGAAGAAAATCCAAAGGATGTGAACTGTAGGGGATTGAAAACACCAAGAGACATGACCACAATTATTGTGGGCACTTTGGGACCTTGTGAGTAGATTTTGATAAAGTTAGCCCAGTGAAAAGGAGTCAACATGTTGGAGAGACTCACTCATTATGACTCCTAGAGGCGGTCCCTACAGCCAAGTCCCTAGAACAGGAGGAAGACTGAGGAAACACAAAGCAGTTTGTCACACAACCCTCCCTCAGGCAGCCACCTCAACTGGGAAGGCCTCAGACTGAAACAAGCAAGTATCTGATGTTTCCCAGGCCCGCAAGTTTCAACCCTGTCGGCAAAGCTCAGAATCTTCCAAATTAGTCAAGTGATCCCTTCCCGATGCCTCTATAAATATGCAAATTGGCAAGGGATCAGAGTCCCTCTTCTAGATTGCACCCCATGGTACATCTGTAGTGCTCAGGCCAAGCAACAATCTCCTTGGGATTGGAAGATCATGAAGGACCATGCACATCATCATAGCTGTGTGGTTCTCTGTGTGCTATCTGTGGTGCTTAACCTCATCTCAGGCTCAGCAGAGAGGTAGGAAGAGAAGAGAAGAGACAAGAGAGGTTTAGTGGTATATAAAGCAGAGGGCTCAACAGACTGGAGGTGATAGGATACTCGAGCTCAGAGAATTTAAGTGATGTGACTAAGACCACACAGCTAATAAGCAGCATACCCAGAATTCAAACATAGGGCACTATGCATCCAAAGCCTAAAATCCATAATTATTGCTTCTCCTACATACCCAACACATATTTGCTAGATCAGATGTGTATAATCATTAATCCATCATGCATTCACTCACTCATTCATTAAACAAACACTGAGTTTCTATCATATGCAAGCAAGGATATGCATCATGTCAGCAAGGAAACTGGAAACATTATTAACCAGGTTATTGGCCAAGAGATCTTAAATTTGTACTTTGCTCCTAACTTTACAGAAGCCCCTAGACTACAAAAATGAAATATATTACACAAGGCTCCCACATGACAGCATAACAATTGATAGCTTTTTGCTATCAACTGCCCTATTACTATATGCCTCTGCTGAAATGCAATACAACACCGTGATGGAACACACACCACTAGCCTGTTTTAACTCCAATAGTTAAAATATAAGAAAACATGTAAAGCCTGATTGGTTTGGCCTATTAATTATTCTTTTTTTACTGGCAAATGCTAAGAGACCAAGATAAGCTTGAATAGGACCCGAGCATCAGCCAAAGCAATTTAACTTCAAATGCAGCTAGGAATTAGCAACAAAAGAAAAACTCTAAATAAGTAGGAGTCAAGAGAACCAAGATTAAAAGACGTAGGCTCTCTGAGGTTACAAGGCTACAGACCACGGAGAAATTTGATTGAAACCCAAATAGTATGAAAGAACTGATTGTCATGCTTGGGAAAATAACTTACAATTCTTATTTCTAGTAAGAAAGACAGTTTACACAAACACTTCTATCTCCACTATTATTTGTGTTTTTTTTTTTTTTTTTTTTTTTAGTAATTTATCTCTTTCTCCTACACAGATATAATCCTGTTGAAGGCAGGGATCATTCTTATAATTCAGTTGTGTTTTGTTTTGTTTTGTTTTTAAAGATTGGCACCTGGGCTAACAACTGTTGCCAATCTTTCTTTTTTTTTTTTCCCCCTGCTTTATCTCCCCAAACCCTCCCGTACACAGTTGTATATCTTAGTTGCAGGTCCTTCTAGTTGTGGGATGTGGGACGACGCCTCAACGTGGCCAGACGAGCGGTGCCATGTCTGCGCCCAGGATCCGAACCCTGGGCCGCCGCAGCGGAGCGCACGAACTTAACCACTCAGCCACGGAGCCGGCCACTATTTGTCTTTACATTTAACAGTTTGTACTGCATCTAAGAAAATAGAGCCATTCTCTTACTTTTTTCTAAAACATAGGCATTTTTTTTAAAATAGAATTTTAATTTTAAAACAGTCACACAAATGGCCAAGTAGCTAATATAAAGGTATAAGAAGGGCAAGATGCAAAAAACTAACAAGTGATAGGGACCTCCTGCCAACTAGAAAGCACATGTCCTAACTAATAAGCACAGAGATGGTTTGCCACTGAGCTCTGGCAAAATGAGACGCAGATCAACTGATCAATTGTTGCCTAAGCTACTGATTTTCCCAAAGCAACTGCAGACTTCAAAAAAACAAGAGAATATAAAACTCGAATAATTACCAATTTTTAAACCTGGCAACTAATTAGGAATTTTTGCTTTTTCCCTTTCCTGGGAAAAATGATTCAGAGATGAGAATTGTGCCTTCTATACAATAAGTAAGCAAAGTTGGAATTCCCTTGTTGGAGAAGGAAGAAGGCAGAGCAG